>NW_027558145.1:208155-252781 GCF_052425735.1 Oculina patagonica
CTGGAAAAAAATACATAGTGAGGTTTATGCCAGGAAGTGCACTTAAGGCTCTTGGCAGCTATAGGGCTATGACTTAAAGTATAATCAACAGTTTACTGAAAAACCTCAGTAGAAATAAAAAAACTAGTTGTCCGACGTTTCGATGTGACTAACATCATTATCAAGGTAAAATGTTGTATCGTGGTGTGAATATAAATTAGTTTGTGGAAAATAATAGACATTTGCTGCATGATTATGTAATAGTTTCAGTTTTAAAGAAATGCCGCACCAAATTCGATTGTCTCATCAACGAAATGTTCATTATTCAAGACCTAAAGCAAACTTTAAACGTGCAAACTGACTCCATCCGCGTGAAACTATTTACATATCCATGCAGCAAATGTCTATTATCTTTCACAAACTAATTTATATTCACACCACGATACAACAGTTTACCTTGATAACTTTGTTAGTTACATCGAAACGTTGGACAATTTTAGTTTTAATATGACTTAAAGTAAACCAGAAATAGAGCATGGACGAAAGGCCTTTGCCGTTGAAGGTTTAATGTTGAGGAAATTTAGAGGATATGCATGGAAAAGGGACGGAAAAGCAAGACAGTGTTATAATCCAGTAACTTTCTACTTACAAGAGAATTGCGAGAAGCACTTTGCTCTTTGCGAGTGCCACGGATACCCAGAACTCCTGTGACGCACATCTGAAAAACAACAATGATGTCATAAAAAAGGCAAAATCTATGGCTGTATGTTCATTTAGTTCTTGACTTTACTACCAAGAAGCTATAAACGTGTGTATTAAGTTGATATCGTTCTTTGAATTCTTTCTGTCATCGTCATAAACATGAAAGAAAAGTTTACCCTTAAAAATAGTGGCAAACGGTGGATTTTTAACTCAAACTTTGACCTGAAAGGTGCTGTCCACGAACAGCGCATTTAATTTTGAGAAATTGGCCATTTTTTCAAATTTTTCGTTTGTAGATGTCCTAATCTTTCGCAGTCGTAAAGATCCTTGATCATGTTTCGATTTAATATTGCTTCGTTTCCTTTACCTTAGAAAAGAATTATTTGAAGGCGTTCATTTACAAATACTGTTTATTAGAACATAAACAATATCCGTGAAAATTAACTTCTAAAACACGCCAATTTATCGCAAATTTAGGACACTAGACAAAAATCTACAGACCAACATTTAATGTACCTTTGCTACTTTTAGAGAAAACTAGTGAATGGTCGACATCAATGTAGATGAGACCACCTTTTTCGACTTTTCCACTGAGCCAATAAGCGATGTTTCTTATGTCGTGCTTGATATAACAGCTCCTGTAACAGCTGAAAGCAGAAAGACTGCTCTATGAGTTTTGTTCTTTGGCCAATTTTAAGTGCACCTAAGCATTCTTCTTCGAAGACCAATCCTTCGTACAAGTTCTACATATCTCTGTAATTTATCTGTGGAAGAGATTCGAACGTCTCTCCTCTTCGCGGAGGCTTCTTTATCAGGGAATGAGAAGAGGAAAAATAGACTGAGGGGAGGCTGGGGAAAGGGACAAATAGGCAAGCAGGGGACTCGTGATTTTTCTCTTGCTTTACTGAAGGAAACCTCTATGTAGGAAAGAAGATTCAGCGAAAGAAATGCTGCAGAGCATGCAGAAGTATACTGTGGGAATTGAGAGGTGAATAGATGGTATGTTAAGTTGTTTCATGCATTTCACCAAGAAAAATTGCGAGTCTTCTGCTATTTTTCGGGCGTTTGAGGATGCGCTTGCTCCTTGCTGTAGTTTATTTTCAAAGCTAAGAATAACACTTTTCTTCAAATTCTTTACACCTCGCCCTTCACCTAACAAAAAAGCAACCTTTTGTTTTCTTACTTTAAGTTTACCCCGTCGAGGTCGATCTTAAGGTTGTCACCTCGTTGAAATGGACGGGTACTGAGCTCTCGTATAGGCTCTCACATGAATGGCTTGCTACCCTCCGAGAATAATAGGACAATCGACAGGAACAATGCTCCTAGCCACCAAAACAATAGCAACTATGTTTGAATTCTTTGATTTAAACGAGACAGACAATTGACAACTACAAAGTCAGGCAAAGTTATTTGCATATGCTTAACTCCCGGCACTGTTTACACGGACACGGTTTCATTTGTAACCGCATTGAAAGCGATGCGGTTACGCCTTTCGTTTACACGGCGCCGATCGAGACCGCTACTGTAACCGGGTCGTTTTGAAAACGCTGTCAAAAGTGGAGCGTTTTCAAAACGATACGGTTTTGTTGTCGTGTAAACGGTCAAAAACGACGAAACCGCATCGATTTGAAAACGGCCATACCAACGGGTAAACATGGTGAACCTCGCATAGAGAGCAGCGCTTGCTTATACAATCACATCCGAAAACAGTCGAAAAATCTTTAAATAGGCCCCGTGTAAACACTTCGAAACCGTGTCGTTTTCGATGCGGTTTCGAGGTCATGAAACCGTGTCGATTGGAAACCGGGTCCGTGTAAACGATGCCTCCGATTGCATGATTTTGGTTATTAGGCGATGTTGAGTTAATTTCAATTAAAGAAGCTAAAGCGTTGGGATTTGAGCAAATTTTCATTGATGTGAACTTCGTTTGCTTCTTCGAAATACGTGGTTAATGTTAATATGTCTCAACTGCCTGGCTGCTGAAGGTGTAGTTAGTTTTAACTTGTTTTGTTCTGTAGGACTTGAAGCGTACGATCATTCATACATGTACATAGCCCGCGCGTCAGGTTTGTTGGAAAATCGCGGGTAAATTATATGGAGCTGTCCTGAGGCAAACATCTTTGTCTCCTTTTGGTATTTTGACGTTTAGTTTTGTTTGCTTTTTCCATCGATTCATGATCAATGACGTAGGCCTCGAGCCCTTAAAATTTAAAAATCAAGTAAACATGACACTTGAAAAATTCACAGTGGAAATAAATCGAGTGGGAAGAATTGAAGTTTAATACATTCTCTTGTCTGAAGTAAAAAGAAGTGAAGAGAAGCCTCATCTCTAGAAACCATGCCGTCTTCGTAAGAATTAACAGACAAATGTATGAAAAAAATTGTATCGCGGCAAATTTGCATCTATATAATTGTAATACATAAACAAATTTCTATAATACACATGTAAATACTTTAACACAATGTTCGCTAGAGATCTTAACTTGCCGATTAAGGGGCTCTATAATGAGAGTTTAAATATTGGTCAATATTGAAACTACATAAAGATATAATTAAGAATTAAGATAGAATAATTGATTACTACGCCTTTTACAAAACAGTATAAGTAAGCCTGCACTTAGCGACGGCCGAGTCTTGAATAATTTGGGTACTTGTTTCATCCCTTGTTTTTGGTCGGCAGATGTCGCAAAGCACACGTTCTGAAATTGTTTCTCAACTCTGCACTAACCTTGCCGATAAATCGTTATTTAATAGCTAAAGCCAAATTGTAAATATTTTTCGTTGTCAAATTTAAAAATTATGCTTATTAAAATTACGGTTTGCGTAAACACAACTCACCCAAACACCCATCCAAATGCCATGGCATCCATTGCCTGTCCAGAAATACTCCACGACCCGGTCTGCGATGCCGAAGGACACGACAAGAAACCCGACAATGATGTGTGCGATTGCAAGAATCCTCGCCGTATTGGTGATTTTTGCTGAATTGTTCGCCATGTTTGTTAACATTAATTTGTAGCAGGATTGTAGACGTTGTTCAGGTGGTTGTTCGACTGACGAGCACTTTGAACAATAGACAACGTCATCAATTATTATGAATTTTGCAAAAACAATGCAAATTGAAATTCGCGCGCGAGCTTCTCGAGCTTTTTAGGGAAAACCAGACACTAGTTGTTTCTAGCCTGGTATGGCCGATTTTTATTTGTATTGATCGCATGTTTTTATCTCAATTTATGTCTTTATGGACTCTTTAATAGTTATGCATCTAAGTAGACTCTAAAAGCCCGGCTAAACTCGAAAACAGAAACGTTATTGCAGAGGCAAATGTTTCTTAGTCTAGCCGCGTGAAAAACATATGCTGACGGAAACAAATTTTGCTTCTCAGAACACAGGGTGCCCAAGCCCATGTTTCAAACGGTCAGTAGGTACCGGAGTTACGTAACACTAGAGCGTTGAGATTACAGTCAACTCTCTCTAAGACGGACATATAATAATCCTCAAATTTAAAGTAATTACAAGGTTAAAAAGTCAAGTTAAAAAGGTAAAAGTATAAAATTACAAGAATAATGTTCTAAAAATTAAGAATAATGTTCTAAACATTTGTTCAATAAAAATCTAAAATATTTTGCTATTAAAAAATTCTTAATTTTATTTTTAAAAATGCCACAGGGCATAGGTCTTTTCAAAGCATCCGGTACTGATGTTGACCAATCCATGGTACATTTTTTTAGCTTGTGATCCTTCTTCACCAGTCTGTTGTTATTTTAGGGAATCTGGGCAGGTATAGGTAGCTGCCTTTCTTGTGCTGTAGACGTTTTTCATGGTGGTTTTGTAGATGTCAAAGTGTTCTAGAATGTTCCTTTAATAGCGTTTTATGCAGCACAGCAGCGGTGTCCAAAGCGTCGACCAGCTAGCGGAATTCATTTAAGATGTTCGAGAGCTTCAGTCGGATGACATCTTGTTTCCCATAATTCTTTAAGCAAACCTGTTCTGAAAGGCTTGAAAGGCTTGTAACCGTCGGGATCGGCCTTAACTGTCCGTCTTAGAGAGGTTAACGTGACACCAGTATGCAAAATGAATATACATGTCTGCTCGAAGTATGTTTAAAAACCGTATTCGTTTGTTAGAGCAAAAGTCGAGAGCTTCCACGAACTGTTACACTCTAAGTAGGAAACGACCTCTTTGGTGCCTATACACCTACAAAGTTAAGCTTAGAAGTAATCCGCTATAACGGATTGTTTTTGGTAAGTGTAATGTTATTAAGGGGCTAACTAACTTTGCTTCATGTTGATAAGAAGTTTTGAAGTATTATTCGCTAACCAAATAACATTTTTTTTAAGTGTCCGTTGTCCATCAAGTAGACAGGTGTCCGTCTTATAGGGATTTAAGTTACAGGAAAATGACTGAAAAACGGCAGGTACCATCGTTAGGTGTCCGTCTTATGCATGGAAATGTCCGTCTTATAGAGGTGTCCGTTAAGAGAGAGTTGACTGTATTATAAGGCTTTGTATGGGATTTGTTATCACTGGCAAATTTTGCCGTATCATGCTTAAAAATTAGTAAATATAAAAATAAAACTTACTTTTTACATTTGCCGTGTCCTTTTGCCTGTCTTGTGTCTTAATTTGGTGTTTTAGGCGATCCTCCCTGTTCCTTCGTTCCTAAGAGGGAAGAAAAAACGCCTAAAACACCACTTCAAGACGCAAAACAGGCAAAATGACACATCAAATGGCAAAAGTGAGTTTACTTTGTATATTTACTGAATTTTAAGCATAACTGAATACGGCAAAATCGAACCCGTGATAACAATTCCCGTACAAAGCTGCGTATAAGAGCCCAGTGATCCATCAGGCCGGACCTTATCCCGGAAAACTCGCCCCGGCCCGGCCGTGGCCGTGTCAGGCAGCCTCGTTCCCAGGGTCTCTCTCGCCCCGCTAGACACCGGCACACGCTTTTCCGGTCCGCTGGTCAAGTGGGACGCAGGCTCTGAGAAGATGACAAGCGCGCGAAAGCGAAAGAACAAGAACAACATTCGTCACTCCAGCTGAACGGCACGGGAAGGTCAGATGTGTTGATGTCGATTTCGATTTAAAAACCGTTCCTTTGTTCATTATCACAGCCGCACGAGGAGAATATCAGTTGAAAAAAACTGCCCTGTCTGAACTGCTTGAGTTGCAGTTGTGAATTTACATGCAGCTAGAAACTGAGCCTTGAACAAGGTTCTGCGGATTATTGCAAGAAATTCTTGGCTTTTGAAAGCAATAATTTCTGCACGAAGGAATAAAGGTAAGAAATATATTTTAAAGTTATTTGATCTGGGTAGCGCTTGGTTTGTTTGTAACCAAGTGAAAACCTTAAACTGTTCGAATTTGTATTTAACTCTTGAGGATAAAACCTGGGGGATCAGCAAAGGGGGTGTCGTGATCCTGTTTCCCTATTGTTAGTAACCAAATTCGCATATGACGTATACAGTGGTTGAGGTCACACTTAGACTTTTCCTGTGGTTAAGGGCTTTTACTATAGTAAAAAAAAGTAAACAAAAGTTAACTATGGTAAACTGTGTTGTTGACTTTTACATTTCCCAGATGGCTTCTTGTTTAAATGTTGTCAATCAAACTGCAATTTGATGACTAAAACAAATATGCTCAGACATTTCACTTTCACTCGCTTGCATGTCGCCTGCAGTGAGCCATGGAGTAAGAACGCGTGGTCCATACAATTATTGCTCATCTTCTATTAATTGCTGCTATCCGGAAAGCTCAGAGATTCAGATTTATTGTCCTGAACATGTATTTTCTTCTGAGCAGACGACGGCACGACTTACCCACTGCTCTCCTCACAAGGCGAATGCTGAGAAGACAAGCTTCTGCGCGGCGAAGAAGAGCGGACATTTGTCCCGGGGGGGTACTTCCTATAATGGCCTATACGGGGAGGCTCCGCCCGAAAGGGGTACCTTTTTCAGGCTTCAGGTATATAAAAGGGTAGGGATTTCACAAATTTAGGTATATGAAAGGGTAGGGAAATCTGCCATAATGATATTTTAAAAGGCCTTTACATTAAATATTTCGAGCAGACGCAACTTTTGGCTGTATCGTCTTAATTTATTAAGCGCTACATAAAAATGACAAGAAAACTTCCCGTTTGAGGTAAATGTGATGTCGCGTAGGTATATGAAAGGGGTGCCTTTTTGCAATAAAAGGTATATAAAAGGGGTACCTTTTCTATCAAAATGGTATATAAAAGGGTAAGGGGTTGGATCTCCGGGCGGAGCCTCCCCGTACAAAACTTTTTCGAGTACCCCCCCCCCGGGACATTTGTCAGACATATTTTCAGCGACTTTTCTAGGACAACTGAAATAAAAGTTCTAGCGTTGCTTCTGTGTTGATCCGAACACAAGAATAGAGCATGTGAATGAAAATGGCGCAACCATTTCATGGTTCCAGAGCTTTGCAAAATTTGAGACCTTTCATGTCAAAACATAGACAATCCATTACTTAAATAAACAAAGTTTAGATAAACGCGCGATAAACCATGCCTTTTCAGGTCGTTTTACCATAGTAAACTTCGCTTTCATCCTGCCGCCGTTGCTATCGCGACAGACTACGATTACATTTACCATAGTAAACTGAAAAAAGCCGGTCACACTACAAATTGGCTTAACTATAGTAAACTTGACTTTACTATAGTAAAAAAAGCACTAGTGTGACCTCAACCAGTATGTTGCCCTATTTCCGGACACCCCTATTTCCGGACACTTCGACTTAAAAATTTCGTATATCGTCGTAACAGTAAAATTAAGTTTAAACAAAAAGTTCAGAAGACTTAGCGATTAGTCTGCTTTCGTTTGCTCTTTTTTCGGCCGAGCTGCGCTCCGTTTAGAGGGGAAAATTCAAGTTTTCGTGGAGGTAGGTAAAAAAATGTTTCTTCGTAAATCCGATTTTTACAGCGCGTCAAACTACATCGTTTCAATAAAGCGCTCTGCTCTCGCAAAGTGCGCGATATATTATATTTATTTATATATTAAAGTAAAGGTAAAAGGACTAGGTTTATCAGCATATAATAAATTTTCAGTTTTCGCTCTTAATTCCCGAGCACGGTCACCAAAGAGTTAAGTTGAATTTTTGATGAGGTGTGCCTAATTCCGGACGCATACCTACAGCAAACTTGTTTACCTATTTGAAAACAATTTTATGGAATAGGTCTTGAAAAACAAGCATTTTTGTAACTGTCTGTGCTGTATTAAAGCTTCGATACCTGTTTTGGTATTGATTAATCTTCCTTGGCGAACTTCGTTTCAAGTGGCCGAAACATTCGCTGAACATTGTTTATGTCAATGGCCTGATGATTTCCTCGCTAAAATTAAAAGAAAAATGCTTTAAATTTTGCCTGAAAGACAATTTTTCAAAAGAATAATCATTTATTCAGCCCTAATGACTTATATTTTACCATGATCGGGAATAATATTTCCCAGAGAAAGGGAGTATTTTCCTCGTAACGATCGTCCGGAATTAGGGCAACTCGTCCGGAATTAGGGCACCGAATTTGACCAACTCTTTCCATGATTACAAAGAAGCCAAAGAGATTTAGAAGATAAAACTCCACGACCTACTTACCAGCAGTGGAAGCTACATTGTGGGTAAGTTTCAGCTCGTTAGTGCTGTTTTGAAGTAAGATATTACGGTAAGTGCAAAAAGTGTCCGGTAACGAATCACGCATCTTCTAGCTATCTTCAGACCAGTCTGGCACAATTGTTCAAATTTGAATGTTTGTGTGTTTGTGCTAGCAAACTGGAGAGAAAAGTACTTTGTTAGACTTTATTCCTGCCAATTTGAATTGATTTCAATGAGTTATTGCTTTGTGAAAATTTTGAACACATGTTCTGTATTAAATATTCCTAAGGCTGGAAACTATCATCGAGTGCATCTCACTCGAAGCTAAATATCTTCTATGAAATTGGTCAAATCGCTAACAAAATTTCCACCACCATAATCTCCGGTAATTTCTCTTTCCTATCATTTTCCCTCGGGTTTCGAGTGTTTTACTGAAGCATAGAAAAATCCTTCAAAGTGAGATTTTCTGCTTTTCTTGTTATGCGTAACTGTTTAAACCACACACCAAATGGCCTCAGGTTGATGAATTACGCTGTGGGACCCGGATAGGTCGATTTTTAGCCAGAAATAGAAATTCAGCATTTTAGAAAAGGGCAGGCAATTTTCACGTGCCTCTGATTTTTTTTCCAGTAGAAAATCGCAACAATAAAACTGATTTTCCATTTTCAAATCGGACGAGGTACGTCGTCTGATGCCATCGTCCTATTTTGTACCATGTGATACATTTTGTCCAATGAGTGTACACAAAAATTAATTGTTGGGTTTGAAGCATGGCTGGGCTGCGCTCTAAGGGTGTCCGGGTGCCTCAGGCGACTAACTTTTGTCTTTGGGTGACCAAATAATCTTATAAATTTCTTTCATATAAGCTTTATGCTGGGCACCCTGGATCTCATAGTTTGGAATCTTTGGGCTCCTTGTAATTTTTCTTAGAGCACAGTCTTGCACCCTGGAAAGACACCAGGGTGACATTACATGTAAGCTTATCTGTATTGAGAAGTGAACAAAATTTGAAAAAAATGTGCAAGGATAACAATGATCAAGTTTCATGATTGTGTATTTTTGAAGCCAATTGGAGGCTATTGTGTTTATTATGATGTAAATATATGACAACAGTTCATATTTGAAATGCAGATAAATGTGTTTATTATCCCACTGATGTTTTCACTCTAACCCTTGTAAAAATTTTACCGCGATCGCGCCTCGAATGTCGCGATCGCGCCGCGACTGACGCGATCGCGCCGCGATTTGTTGTCATCGCGACGCGATCGTGCGTGACGCGATTGTACCCTTGTAAAAATTTTACCGCGATCGCGCCGCGTTTTTGGCCGCCACGATTGGCGCGATTCGCGCCGCGATCGGCTTGGATCGCGCCGCGATTCGCGGCGCGTTTTTGGCCGCCGCGATTGGCGCGATCGCGCCGCGATTGAGCTTGGATCGCGCCGCGATCGGCTTGGATCGCGCCACGTTTTTGGCCGCCGCGATTCTCGCATCGCTGCGCGATGGGTCGGGAATCGCGCCGCGATTTGGCTTGAATCGCGCCTAAATCTATAAATTTAAAAACAATTATCTTGGCGTTTTGCATACCGACAAAACAAACACACAGACTGTATCCAAACAACATCATTTATTTACGGAAGCTTACAGAAAAAGACGGCCAGTTTCGCTGCCGAGCACAATTAAATTTCGCAAAGCCGGAGAGCGTGATTGAGTCTTTAGTTTACAAGCAAATAAGTGAACAGTTCTTCTGTAAAATGTGAACAACACATACATAACGGCAACTAACCTTTTACTCGTGCTCAAGCGAAAGAAGATGCAATGATGTGATCTACCAAATGAGCGAACTATCTCTTGCATCTGCGAAGAAGCCGAACCGTCGAAGATGTGCTTTCTTTTCCCCGAAGCTTTTTTAAATAATACAACATTTAAGTCCCAAGCATCAACAGGTACAACTTTGCATTGAATGGTCCTTGCCGTCAAAGTGTTTTCCTCTTTCCACTGTTCAAGTTTTGCATTTTTTTTAAGTTCACAGTTTAGCTGTAGTTCAGTCAACAAAGTCCATGACGAAGCGACGAAGCGCTATAGCTGTTGAAATTATAAACAAGCTGTCGCTCGAATTAACAAAACAAATTCTAGCAGTTTTCACAGAGACGCTTTTCCCTCAAGTTAGGTCCCTTCTAAACTCTTGTTATTCAGAAGCAGCTAAAAAAGAACACATTTTTCCAGTCCTGATTGTGAAGAGAAAACATACCAACTTTCTCGAAATAAAATTTCTTTTCTGCTTGCGATGGCGTAGCGATTGCGTGTACTATGCACTACGTGACCTAACTCAGCCAATCGTAACGCTCAGTTCACGACACCTTGCGGCAAAAGGCGGGAAAGGACTTCGATGTGTGTGGTCTACGATCGTGGTCTACGGGAAGGTAAATATAAAACTCTAAAAAAAGCTCATTCTGACAGCCTCTTCGGAGCCACAATTAAATTAAATGCCATATAGAGGATTTTTCAATGCAAAAACGCAATCGCGATCGCGGCGTGATGAGTGCGATCGCGGCGCGATTGATTACCACCGCACCGCAATTTGGAGGGCTGGAATAAATCTCGGAAAGTGTTCCCGGCGAGAACTCACTTCTCGATCACCGGGAGAAAGTCAATATGCTTTGAAACTCTCACAAATCATGCTGTGGTCGTAACGCAAATCATGACTTGTATTGATGAATTAAACTTTAAGTACTAATCAAAGTAGTTATAAAACTAGTTTGATTTAAAATGTCGAAAAACATTTTATTACGTGACGGTGAGCCGTGAGGACGTGATTCCCACGAGAAAAGTTTTATTTAGTTTTAGTCTAGACGAACTGGCGCGACAAAGCGGCGCGTGATAATGAGTAAAGATAAATTAAAAGATAAGAATTTTTATTTCTTAACAGTCCGTTTTTTAATCTTTTCAAACACTTTGTTTCTTTCTTTTCTTATCTTTGTGGAGGCTTAATACCTTTGAGCAATCCAATGACAAATTTCTGTCGGCCATTTTCTTCAAATGCAAATACAATCAGGAATTCGCTGCAATTGCGTTTTTTTGCATTGAAAAATCCTCTATATGGCATTTAATTTAATTGTGGCTCCGAAGTGGCTGTCAGAATGAGCTTTTTTTAGAGCTTTATATTTACCTTCCCGTAGACCACGATCGTAGACCACACACATCGAAGTCCTTTCCCGCCTTTTGCCGCAAGGTGTCGTGAACTGAGCGTTACGATTGGCTGAGTTAGGTCACGTAGTGAATAGTACACGCAATCGCTACGCCATCCCAAGCAGAAAAGAAATTTTATTTCGAGAAAGTTGGTATGTTTTCTCTTCACAATCAGGACTGGAAAAATGTGTTCTTTTTAGCTGCTTCTGTTAATAACAAGAGTTTAGAAGCGACCTAACTTGAGGGAAAAGCGTCTCTGTGAAAACTGCTATTGGTTTGATAATTCGAGCGACTGCTTGTTTATAATTTCAACAGCTAGCGCTTCGTCGCTTCGTCATGGACTTTGTTGACTGAACTACAGCTAAACTGTGAATATAAAAAAAATGCAAAACTCGAACAGTGGAAAGAGGAAAACATTTTGACGGTAAGGACCATTCAATGCAAAGTTGTACCTGTTGATGCTTAGGACTTAAATGTTGTATTATTTAAAAAAGCTTCGGGGAAAAGAAAGCTCATCTTCGACGGTTTCGGCTACTTCGCAGATGCAAGAGATAGTTCGCTCGTTTGGTAGATCACATCATTGCATCTTCTTTTGCTTGTGTTTCGATACAGTCTGTGTGTTTGTTTTGTCGGTATGCAAAACGCCAAGATAATTGTTTTAAATTTATAGATTTAGGCGCGATCGCGGCGCGATTCAAGCCAAATCGTGGCGCGATTCCCGATCCATCGCGCCGCGATGCGAGAATCGCGGCGCGATCCAAGCCGATCGCGGCGCGAATCGCGGCGCGATCCAAGCTCAATCGCGGCGCGATCGCGCCAATCGCGGCGGCCAAAAACGCGCCGCGATTCGCGGCGCGATCGTGGTAAAATTTTTACAAGGGAAGCCTTTCAGTAAAAAAGTGAACATTGTGTAATCATTGGAACTGGTTGTTTTGTTTTCTACAGTATGGGTCTTATCACATGCTGGGTCTATCTGTTTTGTGTTTGCTGTTACCTCAGTGCTTAAATTGAACTATGCCTACCTGCAAGGATAACATTGGTAGAAAAAGAAATGAAAAGAAAGGAAAAGGAATAACTAAAGAGGAGCTTTGTCAATTTTTAAATGATGTGGAAAAAGGAACAGCAATGTTCCATGAGCAGTTCAAAGACAAAGGAACTTGCAACAATAAATGTCCAAGCAAACACTGGAATGATATTGTATCCAGTAGCGTAAGTTGATGTGAAGTTCTTATAAATACCTTGTTGTTGTCTTCAGCCTCTTGCTCACTTCATTTTATTCCTCTTCATGCTGCCTGGCACATAAGGCCTTGGCCTTTTTATGATTATTTTTTTTTTGTGACAATGGTTTAAAATTTTTATGGGATTGAGTTGCCAATCAACCCTCCTCAGGCCTTTGTCCAGGCTTGGGAGGTCTTGGGACTGGCAGGATGAGGACAGAGGATCCATTCAGGCTCAGACCTTTCCTACAACTTAAATATACCCTAAGACTTGGAGTTCTAATAAATAAATTAAAATAATTACTATCTAGAATAATTATTCATGTGCATAATTATTGCATTGCTTTGCCTTTTATCATAGTTTAGGAATGGTGGCAAGGAGAAAAATGCTATTTCTCAGTCATTCAAGAAAAGCAGTGGGCAGACAGGAACCAACAGCAATGTTGCTGGAGAATGTTACAAGACCACTGTTACGGTAAGTCAGTTTGCTTATAGTATTAGCAGGGGGCAATAACTCAAAGATTAAGGCAATGGGCTATGATAGACTTGCACCAAGTCGCCCTCTATTGGCGAGCGAAGCGAGCCACGCGTCGCGAAGCGACGCGCAGTGAGTCGCGAAGCGACGACCGCGAGTGACGAAGTCGCGAGAGGGCGACTTGTCCCGCTTGAAGGATTTTTAATCAAGTTTCCCGCCAAAAGTAAGAGGTATCAATTATCAGGGGGCGGTGTTTCTGCGAGCGCGTGACTTTTCTAGCAAGAGTCAATTCTTGTTTGTGATGGCGGAAAGTAGCGAGCGCGGGGTCAACTCCGACCAAGACGATCACACGAATTTCGATTTCTCCTTGCTCGAAAAAAACATATTTGTATTCTTTGCGCTAAGGAAGTCGTAAAAACGATTACAGACAAAGATTGATCGGCCCAGGGGGGAAAACAAGGCTTAATTGCTTAGACCTGGAAATCCTCGCCGGACGGCAATAGCGTCGCGCACAAATGACGTCACCAAAATTGAGACCCCCCACTTGACTCAGACAAACTACAAGAGCGATATGAAGAAATTATGTCGCTCTCGAGCACTTCGCTTCGGTCTTTGGCAGTTCTTACGCAAGATGATGGCGTTCCTGGCTCGAAATTTGAAAGTGAAGCAGAGAACTACACTGTGGATCAGTTAAAACGATGGCTGAAGTGCAGAGGGCTAAAATTAAGCGGAAAACGACAACCCTTCGTGACGACCAAATTGTGAAACATGTTACGGAATATATAAAGGCTGGACTACTATCGAGCCGTAAAAATCGTATTACTAAACACTAATCACGAACCTAGTGTCAAATTTAGAATTGACCGAAAATAGCTATTTTGATCGGCTCGAAATAATTCTTATCAGCAAAAATGTAGCTGAACGGTATAGCAGTCATTTGCATTATCACAGTTGTCGGCGTTTGTCGCCCGAAAGATAACACATTTCCCGCAAATAAAAGCCAAAAATTCCTGAACCTTCTGTGAAACTTTTATTCGATCTTAATAAACGTTCGCCATGTTAAAAAACTGACATGACTACACATTACAAGAAAGCATGACAAACGTGACCATCGCGACCTTTATTTACAACCTGGCGCGCCGGGCGACGTACATTCATGCACTATTATAAAGATAAGAAATCCTCGGCGGCAGAGAGATTTCGCTTTCTTCATTTTCGGATGACTAAAGCGAGAGTATAGTGCTTTTACAGGCGTCTTTATTTTTTATTTTTGATGTTACTTTCATTCACGTTTTGCATTTTTGATTCATGTTCAAAAATAAATTCTTGCGACACGACAAGTTTCGATTCAAAAGCAGGCATCACATTTATCCCTCACACAAACCTGGGTCGACTTATCATGACTTATACCTGTTTTGCAATCAATGTTTATTTGCCCCATTCAATATTTTTACAATAATTTTACCTCAGTACCGTTTCGCAAAGTACCATTTCGTAAAGTACCGTTTCGTTTCGCAATTCGTACCGTAAGCCGAATGGAATGAAGACTTTCTTCCCCGATTCCTCCAGCTCTAAGAGCGATTTTGGCCAATGTTCAGGATACCTTGAGTCGGTTTTGCACTCACCATGACAGCTGTGCTTTGTACTAACCATTCTTGACCCTTTGAGAAAGCATACACTCCGATTTACCTAACTTTTCACATGTTTTCTTCACGTGTTGACGCTCTCTCGCATACAATCGCTTATGGCCGACTGCAATGTTTGTCTGAGTCACGCGGGGGGTCTCATGAGACCAAATCTATTTTTATAATTTGCGCGCGACGCTATTCGCAGAACCTAAACTTACTACAAATATTATTTGTAGAAACTGTGCCGACAAAAACGACACGATCGTGAAGAAAGCAGAAGAAAGTAAACGTTGTGAGGGATTCGTTGAAGGCTGGTCATTAAGCGATAGCTAAACAATACTTGAATACACATGACAATATATTGCTTCCAAAACATAGATTGCAAACACTTTTAATCGGCGAAATATGTGATGGTAAATGTTGCAAAGTGCTTCTGGTCTTCCAAAAATAGTTTTGAACTTCAAATCAAATATGTCCTTTAACTGTTCGTCGCTGCAGTCGTCTCCAACAGATGAGGCCACAATCCCACGGTTTTTCAAAGAGAAAACTTGGTCTTTCATGAGCGATACTATAAAAGGGACAACAACAAGGACTATCGTCGTGTCGCCTCCATCTCGCATGTAGTCGGTGGAAGCTTTTGCCCGCTTGAAAAAAAAAACATTTTTTCCGCAGAGATACGCTTCTATGACATGTTGTTGATATTCTTTTAACTCTTCGTTTCCTTTGAACTGTTGAGCAATTTCCAACGCTTCCTTCGCTGTTCGCATGATGTGACCTCGACGTGACAAGAAATGTTGCGTGAAGTAGCGTCGATTTACATTTGAATGACACTTTCTTTGAGATCTCGACTCTGATTGGCCGCGGTTATAATTTATTCACCGACCCGTTTTTGGGTTGGGAAAATTGGCGCGCTGCAAGTTGGAAAAGTCCTTCGTACGCGACATACCTAAACCGCGCGTAGAAGGACTTTGAGAAAGTCTATGGGCTATGACTAAATACAAATATTTAAATTTGAATTTTTAGGACCCTCAAACCAGGCGGAGTAAGAGGAGTGGTGAGGCAATTGCTCGTGGAACTCAAATTCATAAGCTGTTGGCTAACTTCTTGCAGAAAAGAGAATCCAGTTTTACACTGGACAAATTTACACAAGCCGAACTGCAAGTGGGAAAGCTTGTAGAAAGCATCGAGAAGAAGTTTGGATGTCAAATCATATGGGGGGAAAAACGAATAAGTGCACATGCCTTTGCAATAAATGACAAAACAACGCATCAATGGAGAGGCCAGTTTGATGCTATTGGCCTCATGAATGATGGTCAAGTAATTGTTATCGAATGGAGGACTTGTGATGATGTGCAGTCTTTTTGGAATAGTGCAACGCAATATAAAGAAAAAGTGTACCAAAGTCTCCTTTACAGGGAACTACTGACAGCCAACATGAGAGATTACTTTGACAACAACGAGATACCTGCACCAGGTATCATGATTGTCCCTATTGACAGGGAAACTGTGGAAGTGAATGATCCACGCTTGTGCTTGGATTTTAGAATGATGGAAGAAGCAGGCATTCTTGATTCTGTTAATCAGTTAAGATGGCATGTAAAACCCAGCAATTTGCCCAGTCAAAATGGATCAAGTGGCCAGAAGGTACATACATGTGTACATAGGTGTGGATTCACTTGTAACCTTTAAATCCCTATCAGCCTTAGTCAGATTATTTATTTTTTCTTAAAATTAAGAATACTTTCGTGGCTGGTCTGACACGCATGTTTCGTCTCCGCCAAGAGACTCTTCAGAGACCTTTCGGTAAAAGCTAACTCGTAGAACATCGCGTTCGAAGTCCCGCTAGCGACAAAATGATGGTGCAATCTGGCCTTACATCGCGTAAGCATTCCCAATTGCGTAACATGTAAATTGTTAAATACTTTCGTGGCTGGTCTGACACGCATGTTTCGTCTCCGCCAAGAGACTCTTTAGAGACCTTTCGGTGAAAGCTAACTCGTCGAACATCGCGTTCGAAGTTCCCGCTAGCGTCAAAATGATATGATGCAATCTGGCCTTACATCGCGTAAGCATTCCCAATTGCGTAACATGTAAATTGTTAAATACTTTCGTGGCTGGTCTGACACGCATGTTTCGTCTCCGCCAAGAGACTCTTCAGAGACCTTTCGGTGAAAGCTAACTCGTCGAACGCGAACCAGAAAATTGAGATTTCAAGTTATTCTTAATTTTTTAAAAGCTGATGAAAACACAGAACTGGGAGTAGATACCATGTGCCAACAGGACTTGTACTTAAGTGAGGGTTGACTGACATCAACCAAGTATTTTCAAAATTTGTGAACATTGACAAAGCTAAGGGTGATAGGTACTTAAAAGTTTATAAAACAAGAAATCATACTAGAAAAATTAATTAATGATTGAATAATATTTAGCATTTTTAAAATATGTCCTAAGTCTGAGTCATACATGTACATGCCTCTGTAAAGCAAGTGGTGTTACTACAATGCGGGCCAATTTGAATACTTGCTTACTTACTCAACCTCTTCGTGCCCCAAAGGACACTTGAGGCCATAATTCTAGTACTATGTATCGAATATTGAAACTGCATGGAGTTTAAATTAATTCACAGGCTTAATAGTGGGGACCACAGAGACCATTGTGTAGTCCCAGAAAATATCCATACCCCCACCACGGAGGGAATTTCATGTAAGACCTCCTACCTCTCTGGAATTTTTGTAAAGAAAAATACCCCCCCCCCCCCCACCCACCCCTCCGCAATTTCCAAAAGTATTTTGCGTACCCCCAGCCCCTCTGGAAAAATAAAAATAAATTGGGCAATGCTCTAAACATGCACCTATCAATGTAAAGCTGCTGGGGGGGGGGGGGGGAGGCCGGGCATAGGCAGGGGATTTGACAGCAATTGTTTGCCCTTAGTGGGGACTTTTGACAGTTTAAATGGATGTTTATTAATAATTAACTAGTTCTTTCAATATTTTATTGAAGTTTACCGTATTTACTTGATGAAGCGCTGCCACCGAATAAACGCGGCATTTGGGTTAATAAGCGCCGCCCCCAAATAAGCGCCGAAGTCCCGAAGTCCCTCGTTATTAACGCTGAATCAAATTATCTTTCCCTTGTTGGGGTTGGCCAACAAGGGAAAGATACAGCAGCTCTAGTGGTCCCTGATACATGTACATAGTACACTGTAGGTGTTACAAGTAGGTTTGCTGGGTCCTTTAATTCCAATACTTTTATATGAGGAAAGTGATAAAATTTCGTTGCATTTGATTCATCCAGCCTGCATCATAAGTAAACTGAATATTTTGTGATGAATTCTTACGTTAAATTTGTGTTTCTGTTCTCTTTCCCTATATACAGATTAATCCTAGACTGGATGTGCCACTATTGGACATATTTGTCAATAGGCAGAAAGAAGTTGAAGAACTGGGAGAACTTGAAAGTTCAAGACGGTTGTCAACAATGTTGTCTTTGTTTGACTTGTTGGAGAAAGATGTAAGTATTCAATGGTTGTTTTGAACTGATTATTGTTGATTTAGCTTCAGTGGTTTGATAATATAATTATAAACAATAACACAGCAACAGAAATATGAAATACAAGTAATTCTGTTACAACAAACAATAGCTGCAACAACTTGAGAAATACTTCCTACCTACCTACTTTAGCTACCTACCTACCTACCTACCTACAGACCTGTCTAGCTACAGGTTTATCTACCTACAGTACCGCTGAAATGTAAGTTACCACCGTCTCGCGAGACGTGTCTCGTTTCTCTTGAGACGAGTCTCGCACTGCAAGTACCAAAGTTTCGCCTTCTGTTGCATTTGTTTAACTGTCAAGTGAGACTTCACCGACATTCCCTTTTTGTGTGGATAAAGCAGGATAAAATTTCGCGTGTGAATCGGTGGCGGCACGCTTGTCTTTACATGTTTATAGTGTTTACTTCTTCGTGGCTATAACTTCGTCGAAGTTATAGCCATGAAAGAAAGCCTAGAAAGTATTTTTCTTTAACCTAAATGATCTATACATGTATGTAATTACTGCAAAATGTCTTTCCAAGCGAAACTGAATCAAGCTAGCCATGATAGTTTCGCGCCGCCGATCGCTCCAAGCGCTTGCTTAACATTTGTCTGAATCATTGGCGGCATGCACGTCTTGAAAATGTTTTACAGATCTATCAAATGACTCATTCGTGTGTTAAACAAGAAATTATTTGTTTTTTCACCTAAACAAGTCATAGTTTACAGCAAAACGTTTTGTCTGCAGGTACATGAAGAAACTTATCGTTCATAAAACTTGCAATGTTTACTTTTACACAAAATATGCATGAACTCGTTGCTACGGACGACAAACAATAGGACAGGATAGGATCGCAGCTTCAAGCTAGAAACACAGATTCGTTGTTAATTGATTGATTGACTGACTGAATGATTGATTGCATTTTGATAAAAATTAAATAATGGTTGTTTATTAATTTTGTTGGTTTGTACTTGTTTTGGGTGGTTCAACCCTCCAAGTTCATGGCAACTAAAATTTTGGAGCTGGCGACTAAATTGGAACCCAAGTCGCCAGCCTGACAACTAAAATTGAGAAGAAGGATTGAAAGCATGAGCTTAATTTAGCGACTAAAATTTTTCACTGGCGACCAAACTTGGGCAGTTGGTGGCCAAATGGCCACTAAGGAAAAAAAATAAACTTGGAGAGTTGTATTTGATTGACCGATGAAATAAAGGTTAATTAATTTGTTGGTAGTTTTGTATTGATGACCTGAGCAAAGAGGTGAAACAGAGGATTATCGATGCTTTAAACCAGATGCCAGATAATGCTGTTTGTTTGCTGAGTAGTGAGTTGCCACAACTAACTTCACTAAAAAACAACATGGATGAGGATTCACTCCAAGTCAGGTTTGATATGACTGTATTCTCAATCCTACACCTGTATATTATTGTATATATCTGTTGCAGTTAATTTTTTTTATTTCAGTTAGTTATTTTATTTTAACTAGAAAGTTTATTTTCGTACTAGATTTTTTTAAAACTAGGTTGATAAGTAGAAAAAGTAAAACACCTCCCAGGCTGATGTCACATAATCTCCCCCCCCCCCCCCACCACCACCACCCTTACTTAGTATACTATAAATCCACTCCCCTAAGTACTGTACATGTTATGTAATATATATTTTTTTTTCTTTTTACTTATAACCTCCGCTAGATTTAAACTCTCAACCTCTGGATTTGCTGTCCAACCCCTTCTCCACTTAATGCCACATAGGAAACTTTGGGTGAACCACTATTTTTAAGCGATGATGTGTGTGATGAGGTGACGTCATCGCTTTATGCCATCGCATGACCGACCGGATCTTTTTGTTCGTTTGTTTGTTGTCTGTTGTGCGTGAACAGAAATCACATTTAATTAACTTAACACGTAGAATGTTCAACGCGTAGAAGACAAAAGCAAAATACCCTCGTGCAGTTAGAAAGGAACACTACAATGTACATGTATAAAGGAAAGAGACAAATTATATTTGTTGAAATCTAGTAGATTTAGCAGACAGAAATTTCTGAATTCTTTTAAAATACACAGGGCCACTGTGAGCAAGACATCCTTTGAGTTTGAGCTTTTAAAAAACTTGCCCCTGTTTATCCTATATTGTTTATTGAATGTCACAATACAATATAACGCAACCTTTGTTGAGATAACAAAGGGAAATGTTGTTGAATTAAGTAAATGTAAGACAATATAGATCTCTGTGACTCCGTAACTACCGTATCCCACATATTTGAATTCTGACAGATCCTTACAATACTATTTATGCAATCACTTACATTGCTTTTTATGTAAAAAAAGTGTAGGTTTTCACATACAAGGTTGTCAGCCACCTTTACGTTAATTTTTTTGACAAATTTTCTGTTTCGTATGAATCAGCATGCATTGTGTGCCATTTATTTTTTAAATATATGACTCCAACCCATACCCTTACCCTTACCCTATTATTAACTTAGTAAAAAAATCAACTACTGTAGTTAGAAAAAAACTAACTAGTTAAAAAAGAAATTAACTGAGATAAAAAATTAACTGCAACGTAGCCAATGAAAGCAAAATGACCATCACTGGATAAAAGGTAATAATAAACGGCAGAAAGCACAGACAGGAGTTTAGGTCAAGTACATGAAAACAAGCTCGGACAAAAAGAAAGCATAGTATGGGGAATAGAAGTAGTCAGTATATTTCTTGTAATTCTTGAAATATCTCTGTCAGCAGTAAGAAATTTATCATACTCTTGGTTGGTCCTTTCCCAATCCAATTTCTGTACCCCTCTGCCAGGGTCTTCCTTTAAAACTGCACATGAGTACACACCACAAAGCCAGACTCTTGAATACAAGAACATATTATAACCCTATTAACAGACAACTATGAGGAAATTTTGAGATCAATAAGCTGGCCCTTTACGCAAGTGCACCCCTCAGACACTGATCACAGCAGTCATTGATAAATTCTGTATTTGAATTAATTTTGTTTCCAGTAGCATAGGAGATGCCCAGTCTGCTATTAAACCAGTAAGTAAAAAGGATATTTTTTGATGTTCTAATAGATAGAAACTAGAGGAGTTTGATAGCTCATTGAATGGGACAGGGTAAATAACTCCAGTTTTTTTGCAAACGTGGGAGGCGCGATGGCCTAATGGTTAGTGCGCCAGACTCCGGATCAAGCGGTTCCAGTGCGAGACCTGGCCGAGGTCACTGTGTTGTGTTCTTGGGCAAGACACTTAACTCTCATAGTGCCTCTCTCCAGATGTATAAATGGGTGCCAGCGACATAATGCTGGAGGGTTACCCTGTAATGGACTAGCATCCCATTCAGGAGGGAGTAGAAATATTCCTAGCCGCCTAAAGCTACCGAAACCGGGATAAGCTCCAGCAGTATGGGCCACATGGCTCGACGCTTCCCCCCCCCCCCCCCTTTGTTGCAGACAATCAAGTCGCCATGACTACTATTGCTACTCCTCCTTGATGGGATACTAGTTCATCTTAGATACATATACATGTAGGTAAAGGTAGCACCCCAGTGTTATGTCAGGTTTCATTTAATTTAATAGGAACAAATGCAGATTGATGCCTGCTGTGAAGTGGTTTTGTAATATACCTGTATATGATGAAAAGTTGTCAAATAGACCTTTCCCAAATTCACTCCAGTGACTGTGAACGATGGTTTCAAGTTGAGGCTGGAGTGGACAAAAATACAGTAAATATATGAAATATGTCGACACTAGCCTCGGCTTGAAACCATTGTTGGCGGGCATTGAAGGGTAATGAGGGCAAGGTCTTTTCATAAAAGTAGTAAAGTTGACAATGTTAGGCAAAATTAGAGGTTGATCCCTTAAATAAACTTGCCATTAACAAGACTTGACTAAAGATTGCCTTATCATTTATGCCTTTCTTAACTTCAGAAAGCTTCTTTGTACTATAATTGTGTAAAATATTATGTAATCAGTAACTGAAAACCATATCACACATGGTGTTTTCTCTAGACTGACCAAAAGCATGTTCTGAAAAGACCATCAGTTGATAGTCTACAAGATGTTAGGAACCAAAAAGTTCTGAAGAGGTTGCACATTAATACAGGTAAAAAGTTAATGCTGATATTTTTAAGTAAACATTTTATATTCAGGTGACAGATTAGGGGAGTTGCGGTGTGGCCAAAGCAGTGGCATGGAACAGATAGTGTTGGTTATTAGAGAATGTGACAAGCTTATGCACCTACTGGCACAACAAGAATTGATGATGATGATGATGATGATGATGATGAGAGACTTGTATGTGCAGATGGCATTCTAGCCACTCTCAACCTACAATCACTTGCCTTTCTCAGACTGTGCTATGCCCTACAAAGACTTTAGAAACATTTTATAAACTGTTCAGCTTGGGTTAATTGCTGTCAAATTAACACCTACAGAGGGACAATGTTTGAGGATGGGCCTATCATTATCTTTGTTTATCAGTTAACTTGGTTGTACTTAAAGGTAGCTAGTACATAGGGTTATGCTCATATAATCATTTAGCAGTATCAGTTATATTGTGTACACTTGGATCATGTGTTTTCACTGGTCGCCATTTTGCTGTTGTGTTGCCCTCTTGGGAATTATTCTACAAATCTTCAAGTACATTAAGTGTCAATGGTCATGGAGTTTTGAAATTTGCTGTCTTGCCAATAATTATTGTTAGTTATTTTCAATTAATATTTGTTTTCAATGCAGAAACCTCTCTGAAAGGAAAAAAGAAATCCAAGCACGAGCGTCTGGATATGTCAGCAGTTGGTAGTCAGAGACAGGTAAAAAAGCATACTACATGCATGAACAATCATGTAATCATCACACTAATATATGAATCAAAACATAGGCTGATTTAGTGTTTTTGGCAAACAAATCCACAGATTAACGTCTGCTTTATAATTTGTTGTTAAACTTCTTATGCTAAAAAATACTGCCAAATAAATAAAAAGGAGTAAAACTGTCAACAGTCATGAATGAGGTTGCATGATCTCTTCATTAATTGTTTAACAAGAGGCATTATGGAAACCTTCGTTTTTTATGTGACTGGCATGACTTGCGGCGTTTCCAAAGGTGCCTATGATGCCAATAACAGTACTTAGCAGTCAGGCTTCCAAATAACCCAATTGTAAGTTATGCGAGCATTTTGTTTTATCTTGTTGCTTGTAGAGTGACCTTGGCCATGCCACTGAAGCCCTGACAAGACAAGATCTTGTCAAGAATGTTAAATCAGAATCTAGAGGGTATGTAATGTCATTTGTCATCATTTGTATATAGTTGTTACTTGTCAAAGTGTTCTTGGATGATTGCGGATGGTGGTAGTTGTATACAAGGCCTAGAATCCACTACTTCTAGCATTTTTCCCATGTATAACCTCAAAAGTCAGACTTTTTTAAATGAAAATTAATTTCAATGCAAAAAAGAAAAGAAAAAAATTATTATGTTACATTGTGTATAAAGTTAATCCCATATTGCCTCATTGTGTGATGTGAAAGAGAAACTAAAAGAATGCATATATAAGATTATGATATCTTTTTTGAATCGCTGTCATTGTTCAATTACATGTAGTATTCCATTTAACGCTCTAACTTGTTGGAATCTTCAGTTCGAACTGCAAAATGGGTGATGATAAAGTTGCAGGAGACACATCCCTTGAATACCAGAAACCAACTGTCCTGGGAGAAAAGGTAACTTGCACTTTGTTTCAATGCACCTGTCCAACAAAATCAACACTTTAAGGCTGAGGAGAAAAGCATGCATTTTTGTTAGCCTCAATCATTGTTCTTTAAGAGCAGAGTGTAATTTAAAGCCACAGCTAATAGATCATTTTCCAAAAATATGCATGTATCTTGTGAATGAATAGTTAAATTTGTTTCAGTACATAGTACATGTATGAGCAGCAACATTAAGCAACAAGGATAATGGGTGTGTACTTTCAGATCATTAGCTGGGCCTGGGGCAAGCCCAGTTTATAAAGTGGGATGACAGTCTTTCACTTGCAACATTACCCTGCACGGCCAAATTGAAAAAAAAAAAAAAAAAAAAACGAGCAAAATCTTGATTTGTGGCAGAAGTTAAAAAATTGATTCAAACTAATTTCCCCTAAGAAAAGTATCACCATGTAGCATTACAGCACCAGATCTGTAGCTAAGAAGGGATCCCCCTTAAATGTATACTTGTGGAGGTGGCCTAAAATAAAATGAGCTGTGATCAACCGAGTTAAGTGCAAATTGAATGATGCACAAGGAGCTCGTGAACAGCAAAATTGTGTATATAATTTGGGATTGGCAGATTGAATTCATTTTAGGATTTTTATGACATTGTGTTTGCGCTGTTGTTTATGCAACTTTCATCTGTTATGTTTTGTAAGTAGAATTTTTGCAGATTAATGTTAACATTAGTTGGAAATGTTTGCGAATCTTTTCATCTTCCACTGAATAAACATCCAGAAAACTGTACTTAACAGTGCTAGCAAATATCTCATGATTTTTATTAAGCAGTATTTCTTAGTATGAAGTCATAGTAAACTTTGTTCTGTTTAAATTAAATGTTCATTGGTAGGTTGTGAGTGATTTGTTAGAAGAATGGTGTCGTCTCTGTCGCCAGCAGGAAGAAGGAAAAGAAAGCGAGAAGGCCTTCACCACTTTCATTGAACTGGTGAGAATTTGTCCATCTATATCTACAGCACTCTTGTACCAGATGTGATACCTAAAAAGCTCTTTTGTATACTGTACATTTTCAGCTTCGTCGGCAGGGAATTCATGAAAATGATGCTCTAATGACGAAGTTTCTGTGTATCAGCACAGAGCTGTGTGTGAAAGTGGAGCACAGAGCATTGGAAGATCATGTAAGTGTATTGGGCTACTTACATGTACAATGTAGCAGTTTCTTCTCAGTTTCCTATTAATAATGGGTGCAACAAATCATTTACAGCGAAAAAGGATTGTTGAGGGGAAAAACTCTGACAAGGTTGTTATGGAAGATCTGTCTCTGCATAAAACTTCCCTTGGCCGTTATCTTTTCTATGTTGCACTGGCCCTGTAATCCCAAGTTGAGCATAGAGGTTTTTTTTCGACGTTTTTGCTTGTTTACAAGCAAAAATGGTAGAATAGGGGTTAGTAGACAAAATTTGGATCCACATATTTGTAAACTCTCAAGGGACTTTTTTAATTTCTCAAGGGATTACTTTCCGCTTTGGGTGATCACTTGCGATTTCGTGGAAAAAACGTGACTTGTCACATTTACAAACGTTATATAACAATTTTAAAAGTGACATGTCAGCTTTCTTATCTCAACGCACGTGTTTCTGAAAGGCGATCTATAAAAAGCGTCGCACAAACAATGGATTGCGTAACTAAAACACGAATAAATAATCACTAGCACTTACATCGCGTTGAGAGCAATGTTGCATGAATCGGCTTTACAACATGCGATCGTATCTACGCACTAAGTTCGAGTGGAATTTCAGTCAAAGACAGCAAAATTCTTTCGTATTTCATCTTCAAATATAATTCGAAAGCATTCACTGTATATGTGGCTTTTGTTTAATCCTGGGTCTTGATATCCGACCCTCGCCGAGCCTAGACAAAACGCAGCTTGAGTGTAACGATTTGTTTACGCAATGTTTTCTCCGACAGTAGTCGGAAATATCCGTATTTTTTTTTGTGTGCTTTTTCATGGAGCAATCGTAACGATACGGCCTTGAACACATTGAACGGCGGTCTACCTATAACAATTCAAATATAGCGTCGCAAAAACAAAGCGTCGAACGCATATTTTGCTGTTTCATTTGCTAATTTCGCTGCCGTAATCGACTGCCTCGAAAGGTCCTTGCAGTTTTAAAGTATAGAATTGTCAGATCTCGCTGAAATTTGCACTGTTTATTTGTGTAATGTTAAGGAATATGTGTATAAATACCCGGCGCGAACGAGCCATTTTTGACAAAATTATATGGCTGCATTTCCTCCGCGAAGATAGGAAATTGTTAAATTAAACTACAAAGAAACTGTAATGATAAGTTCGAAGAACAATGCACAGGATAAACCTTCGACTCATACTTCATGCAAAAACGTCGATATCTCGAAGAGACTTTGATTAACATAAGGAACGATAGTCAACAACCTTCGTTTTGAGCATGTGCATGCAAGTTGTCCTGGACTCTCTCTTCTCGCGCCTGCCACCTGGGGTCAACCCCTATAAAGGGTGCGTGGAAGATAGAGTTCAGGGACTGGACTAAAGAAACCACTGGTAAAGCATTTTCTGCTGGCCGCAAAAATTGGTCATAATAACGGGGTGACGATATTTATACCTAATCGTACCTTTTTGCTACGCTTCGGCGGCATATCAGGCGAGTTTGGTCGAGCCATGGTTCGTATTTTGGCGAGACGCAGTCGAGCCAAAATACCCATGGTGAGACCAAACGAGCCTGATATGCCGCCGAAGCGTACCAAAAAGGTACTATTAGGTATTTACCGTACCCAAATTCAGCCAAAAATCCGGTGATATTATTCGATCTGTTGAAGCCATGCTTGCCAGACACGTAGTACAAAATTTGACCTGCTTGTATTGATACTTTTTTGGTCTTCAACACTTTTATCAAGTCCTCTTCTTACATTTTTTTACTCGTTTGTTTGGAGTTTCATTCCCTAAATTTTCAAAATCCAAATTTAGCGAAAAATTTGGAAACTCCGACTCCACTGTTTCAGTGTGAATGTTTCAGTACTCGTCGGCAAACATCGCGCAATTGGCGAGCGCGCTCAAGTTTAGTTTTGGCGGGAAAGTTTTTCTCATTTTACGACCGGTAAACACCAGCTAATTAAAAATACTAGTTTCTGTTTTATTGGTAAAACCTCTTTTCAATTCATCGTACAGAAACACTACTTTAATACAAAGTGACCGTGATATGGTGGCATATCAGGTCAGTGACTTGATATCGTAGGATATCAGGACAGTAGATCGCGCTTCTGATTGGCTACTTGCCAATTTGGGTACGGTAATAACGGGTATAGTTCCAGAGTGCCACTGTATTGATTTGTTTGTGTTTTCCTTTATTGTTTCTTTTCGTTAAAAACCATCAGTATTAGGAATTCATGGCAATCCAACAGGCTTATAATTAGGCCTTTATCTTCCCTCAGGGAGACAATATTACCATGGCACACAGCAAAGACACCCTAGATGACTACTGTCATTTACTAGTGCTTTTGGTGCATAATCAAGGAGATGGCTCTCTTGATCACAACGAGCAAAAAATTAAAATTCTTCGCAGAGTAAGTGATTGTTATTGATACAACTGTACACATACCCACTTTCCAAGTAAGACAAATTAACTGACGTTTTTTGGCAACTAATTTGAATTGTGTTTACTGCATTTCTTACTTGTCGTCTATCCGAATCCAGCTCAATCTCATCCAGTTTTGATATCGGTTCTTTGTGACTTTCAAGTTTTCCTTGTGTGTGTGTGTGTTGTGCGTTTAAAAACATAACTTTTCTCAGTATTAAGTTCAATTTGTTAAACTATAAAACCTCTGCAAAACGTGACGGGTGTTTTTGATCGTAACAGAATCACTTAAAAACTACTGCAGGAGAAAATTCCTATGACGCGGCATTTGAACAGTTTACCGTGACAGATAAATCTTCACTTAAACTAGCTCCACTTAATTCTCTTAGTATTGTGTTTACCATGACAGATGGCGGATCACTCTATATTTTAGTTTGACTTATGCTCTTAAACATTCTATATAGAGCAGTTTCCACTTGAGTGTTGAAAGTAATTGCGTTTGCTTTGGTTTTGCATTACGATACTAGGTGATTGGTTTAAAACACTCGTGCCAGTTTATCCTCCAATCAGAAGCAAAATCCAAAGTAATCGAGACTCGCTCTCTAACGTTTTTTTTTTTTTGCACAAAGTGCTGGCTACACGTATTTGCTTCACGTTTTTATTGGTTTACTAGATTGCTTGGGTCCTTTGTGATTGGCCAGAGTAATTACTTTGCTTTTGGGTTCCCGACATTCATTGAAAATTTGCTCTAAATCTTGTTACGTGTTTAACTGGACAGATTCTTACTGCGGTCGCTGAAGTGTTGCTCCAAGACCACAAGATGCATCAAACGAAGTTTCGGCTGCAGCCCTATTTTGTAATATTGGATACACTGCTGGAGAAATTCAGCCACCCGGAACCAGTATTTGAGGCCATTATATTCCAGATTCTTATGGAGTTTGGGTAAGATCTGAGTAACTGCCTTTTGACTAATAGCCAAAGCAATGGACTATCATACGATGGAGTACCATCCCATCCAGGGGGTATTTTACAATAACTGAGCGAATTCTCGCGCGCTGATTGGCTAATTTTCATTGTCAATAAGAGTACAGACGCATGAAACTCGTAGCTGACGCAATCAGCGAAGGTTGAAGGTATTCTTGATGAGGCGAGAATTATACCACAAAACTAGAAGTCTTCAATGAGGAAATCATCTTAAATTTATCGGTTAAAACTTAAGAAACCAGTGCAACCTGGGAGCCAAGAGATCAGGATGTTTATTGAGGATTCAGACCGAAAATCGGCGGTGAGCGGGAATGTGTGCTGTCAATGAAATTAAGAAGCTGAACCGCGTTTCAGCGGATTATTTTGTGAACACTTTTCAGTGGATTAAAGGTTAGTTGAACAATTCGAATTTTCTCTTGTATTTCTGGCGGTATTCTTACCAAACTTTTAATTTACGAGCCTGTGAGTGTGATTCTCTGAATTACAGCGACGAAATTTAGATTCTGCGGCCGTACGGCAATGGCTTCCTCCTCGTTGATTTCTTTTCTTCTTTTTAAAATCAGTTTTGGCATTTTGTTATTGTGAAAAACAAATTGACATCAGTTTTTTACGCGTCTGTCCTGTTATTGATGATAAATTTCGTCATAACATTGTCAAAGTTTGTTGTAGATCCACTCGCCTACCGGCTCGGGGATCTACAACACTTTGACAATGTTATGACGCAATTTATCATCAATAACAGGACAGACGCATAAAAAACTGATGTCCATTTGTTAATTAAATATACTACAAGCTCTATTTGCAAGACGCTTCATGCTGCTTAAACCAGGGTGGTCGTAGGGGTGGGGGTTGGGTTTACCGTCACTTTACCGAACTCCGTTGAATTGACCACGAGGTGACAAAACTGTGATATTTGAAGGGACGATCGCAATGCATCATGCTACTACTGCGCAGGTACAACACGCTGTAATTTAACAAACTTAGGCCTTTCCCAAGTGACGGGCTAATTATATTTGCAGAGAGAATAGTCTTCACGCTTTATCTCAAGTTCTGAATACCTGTTATTGAATTGTTTGCAGCTCAGTTTTCTATTCCATTCGGCCTTCCTGTGTGTCAGGGTTCAGGGACCATTGGTTCAAGTTGATATTTCAACCAATCTTCATGTTCAAACTTCTCAACACACCATCGAAGAAGGTATGTCTGTGTGCACCTCAATTTGGGGATAAGTTAGGGGAGATCTCGTATCCCTGCAAATATTTGTCCCTGTGACATGCCCTCCGCAACATTGTGCACATATTGTGATTTTGCCCCTACTACTACATGTCCCTACGACATGTCCCCACTGTGTGGGTGCCTTAATGACCAAATGACAGGTCAAACAGTCACAGTTCCATAGATTGAAAATAACTTTACATTCGACGGCTAAGTGACAACGACACATAATAAAAATTGAGGAAGTAGTAGAAGTCGCTTCTGCACGAAATAAATGCAAAGAAGCCGGTCATATAAGTCAGTTTAAAGTCGTGTGTAAGAGAATTGAAAAGGAAAATGGGTGGAGCATTGAAAGATTTTTTTTTTTTTTTTTTTTTTGGAGCATTGAAAGATATTTGGCGCCCACAAACGACTATTTTCTAGCGAAAGTTTCTACAATTATGAGATAAGTGCAAAAAGCAAGAATTCTGTAAACCTAAGTCACGTTCTCAGCTTTCGTAATGCGTACATATTTGCTATCTCAACCAACCCACCGCATGATTTTCTTTTTACAGGGCTGGGATTTGATTCACAAGCTGTTTATTGAACTTCTCAGGTTCTTAAGACCATATTGGATGACTAAAGGAACAGATCAAGATTTGACGTGCCAGGTTACCCCTTTTCTTGGATAATATTTATGATAACTAGTCTTGTTATGTTGCTAAATTTTCATCTAAAATCTATTTCCCGCCAGAAGTCTCTGGGCAGGCACATTGTAAAATCTATGATTATTATTATTATTATTATTATTATTATTATTATTATTATTATTATTATTATTATTATTATTATTATTATTATTATTATTATTATTATTATTATTATTATTATTATAAACTCAAAGGGTAACAGTGTACTGTTACACCCGAATGTTCACCAACGACATGGAAACGTAATGAACCCTGCGGGAAAAAATTCTCTATTGTGCGAGTCTCGGTGCCTTAATGGCAAGTGTATTGGACTTTCGTTTAGAAATAATGTGGTCTATGTGACGTCGTTTTGTTTGAAAGCCGTAAAAACCGATAGGTCTGAAACGGGTGCAAAAGAAGTATATCGCATATTTCAAGTCTTGCAAAACGGTGAGAAAAAACAATAACTTCTTTGTTTCTTTTTTTATTTCTTTTCTTAGAATACATCGCTCCTATTGACGGAGCTCTCTTCCAAGTACCCAGAATTCCTGTGCAATTATCACAAAAGTTTCTGTGACGTCATTCCGCCTAAGTGCATCAAGTTACAAAATGCTGTCTTTAGTGCCTTTACTCAGAACAAGAATATTGCAGAACCCTTTATGCAAACCATGAAGGTAAATATTTGGACACGAAGTGTTAATTGTGGCGCTCCTTATTGCTAATAATTAACGTCTAAGGGTGCGTTTCTTTGGAATAATCCAAAATTGGATCATTGATCTCAGATCATACGGATACTTTGCTTCCAAAGAAGCGAAGAATCCGAAAATGGATTTTTTGCCATGACAACCCGTAAACACACTTCGCTCTAGAACGTAAATATCCGCACAAACGTATTTTCCGTCCAAAGTATCGTAGTTAAAATCAGTTCAGCATACAAAATCTTTCACAAAAACCACACGAAATGGTTCTTCTTTAACCTCAAGCACAATGCGGCAAGAAAGCATCTGAGAGCGAAGAATGTTTGTGAAATGATCAATGCAAACTTCACTCGTGACAATTTCAATAGGATACAACTTCCGTAGACGCACGGTGGCTGTTCTAAAAAAAACCTGCATACACTTCATACACACTTCATACTGATCAAGATACCTTTTTAGTGCAGAATGCACTATTGTGATGGTTTGGTGGGGGCTGTCGTCCGCTAAACCGGTGGGGAGCATCTGACTGTACCCCCAGGTAAAACCTGGAGCATATCTACGTTGCTTTCATATGATGATCTCAAAGGTATATATTTGTTTCAGAAAACTCTTTGCTCTCCTTGTGGTACTATACTCTTTCTGGGGCAACGTACTTTGCGCCTGACGCATGCGCAGTTTACAATGTAGTCTACATTTTTTTCTGGAACTCCCATGAACACCGCTTGCATTGCGTGTTTGCGGTAGGATTCCTGCAGACTCTGTGGCACCAAGTGAAAACCGCAAATTAAATTAATTAAATTAGATTTTGAGACTTTCGCAGTGCTTTCGTAATTAGGAATGCAAAAACTTGCACAGGGATTTTCGGCTTGAAACTCTTGATAAACAGGAAACAACTATCCTAGCTGTACTGCATTTTAAAAAACCTCTCTAAAGAGATGTTTTTTGATTAGATTTGTTCCTTACTTTTGAGAAACGTCTTTCGTACAGTTTAAACCGTAAATTAATTAAATTTAAGTGAAATATTTGGCTTTATTATTGAAAGGAAGACAAATGCTATCGATGTTCGCCGTGAAACAATAAAAACGAACAAAAGTATCATGCTTCGGCATTTTCAAGGAAAACAAAAGTATCTTGTTACAAATGAACAAAGGTGTTGTGTTAAGTTTGCAAAGATTAGCCTAAGAAAAACCCGGGAAGAAACTGATACAAGTGGTGTTTCAACGTCTAATTGAAAGTAAACTAAAGCAAAAAAAAAAAAAAAAAAACACGAACATAAAACATAATACTTTCAATTGTCGACTCCATTGCATTCTGCACTGTCCTTTGAGTCTTTGAGTCTCTGAGTTCTTTAATCGTGAATTATTATAATTTGTATTTTGATCTAAAGAAGCGCTTGAAAAGTTACTGTTTGACAGTTTTTACCAATAGAGAACCTGTATTTTTGAAGCAAAGACCACTGGGCCAATGTACTTTTTTCGAATCCTTTCCCAAAGAAACGCAGGGATCATAAATCCTAAAAATGCGGATTTAGATATGATCTGATGTATCCACTCGGAGTGTGGATTCTTTAGAACATTGATCCGAGATTAATCCATTTTAGGATATAGGTAAAGAAACGCAAAATCCGTTTTTCACTTTTTGGATTAAGAATCCGGATTTGGATTTTCCCATAGAAATGCACACTAAATCATTTTTAAAGTGATGCCACTGGAAACGATTTTTGAGCATCATTGCGTTAAAATAATTATTGCCCTGAACTATTTTTAACCAGCATTTTTATTCTGACCAACTTTGCCTCGGTCATTCAGTCAGGCAAATAAAGAAGGTAGAATAGATTAAGTTATGATTCACACAACAGATAAAACGTCAAAGAATTGGATAACTTTTGTTTAATCCGTTTCCCTTCTTTTAGAATTTACACTTATATCTTAAAACTGGCACTCCAGAGACGTTTGTAACAGATCTGAAAATGCAATTAAAGGTAAATAAATGGTTCTTTGTTTTAACGTTAAGCATTAAACTAATTATAGACTAATTATAGTAATTGCTACCAAGCGTGCGCCTCATCAACTCCCGAAGCCATTTTGAGTCCGAAAAGCTGTCTTCAGGCTTTACGGAATATTTACCATCAAAGATACAGTTTTTGTAGATTTTTTAAAGCGAGTGTGGAACCTCACATTGAGAAGGCGTATTTTAAAGATTTGGTATTGGCCTGAAACTCCACCACCACTAGACAGAAATTAAAGTTATAAAATCAGAAACGCACGCGTTTTAGAAACGCACGCAAGAGCACATTGTGGAAGCTTTCGTTAGTAGTTAACAAAGCGGGAAGTCGGGACTTTGAGTTTGTTATCTCTGAGAAAACCAACCAGGTGATTTGTACCTGTGTACTCATAGTGCAAGAGAATTGAAATACTAAAGTCATGCAGACTGTGGACATAGTCTTCTCGTTAATACAAAGGATTCGATCGAAAATTTGTTTTTCAAGTTTTCATGGTCTCTGTCCATCTTTCTAGGTATCAAGTGCACCCAAGAAAGGGTACAAGATGTACAACACGATGAACACGTTGGTTCTGTGCGTCGGCACACAAGCCATCACTTACACTGACAGTAAGGGCGCTGCCCCTGAGCCTGGTTCGCCTTACATGATTGTCTTCGAAAGCTTGGCCATGGAGCTGGACCCTGAAGGTTAGCTTAGCTTAGTTCATCCACTTCCTTGTTTTTGACCACAGCTGCTGCTATGGCCCATGATTTAATCTCATCTCATCACCTTTTTCAGGCCCGAAGGTGCTAACTAATAAACGTAGCTAAGCCCATAAACAGTCTCACACCAAAGTAGTATTTAAAGGAACCTCCACTCTTACGACAAGTTGAGTTGTTTATAATAATGACAAAAGTTCAAATTTTACAGGACAAGGGTGTAATAGTAGCAACAAAAAGTGGTAAAGATTATGGCTTTTAATTTCCCTGCGCCGCCATTTTGGATTTTATGAAGTGTAATGGTTGTCGCTAATGTTGGGAAGCAGACGATCTTTTATGTGAAACAATTGGGCAACCGTTAAACGTCATAAAATTCAAAACGGCGGCGCGCATGAAATTTAAAAGCCATAATCTTTTCTATTTTTTGTTACTATTAATGTTATTTCTCCCTTGCCCTGTAAACATTTGGCAATTTAGTTCGACGCCAACTTGTCAAAAGATTGAGTTTCCCTTTAAATACCCTGTTTATCAGTTTAAAAGATTATAACCCTAGTCATTAAGGTATTTTTTTTATTTCTTTGAAAAAAGTTCTAGACAAGCACCATACCCTGAAGGAATTTCCAAAGTATTTCCCCAGTATTGGGCGCTGTCGCGTAGCGCTTCGTCGGAACGCGACAGCACGCAATACGTGATACCTAACTAGCCGCCAGTATAGTGTGCTACTGCTGTCTAAAAATCCCAATTCCCCTTCAACAAAACATGTCAGAGACTTGGCAACGGGGTGCGGGGAGGGGGAGTGAAGCAAGTCGGCATGTTCCTCTGTACTTATAGAGATGCCTTGATACAGTGACGAAATGCTGCTAATCAACCTGTTGCTAAGAATGACATCATCGCTATATTTTGTGCACTAATGTTGAAGGCCTTAAAAAAAATCTATTACAATCCTTCAAATCCGTTTGCTTTTTAGGGAAATATCTAGAAAAGCAGTTTAAAAGTCCTGAAAAAAGCATGAAAAATTATTTTTTTTCTCCACAAAATCTGAAACTTTTTTCTTATTATTTATCTGTCCTATGCTTTGCTACTTTCAGGTCGAGACTTATTGTTCAATGCACTTATAAACCAGCTACGTCACTCGATCAGCCACACGCACTTCTTCTCCTCCGTTCTGTTACACCTTTTTAATAAAGACAAAACAGAAGCCATTCGAAAAGGCATCATAAGGTACGTACGTGTGCTGGCCAAAATTTAAGGTTTGTTCAACTGAATTGTGCCCAGGTGGTTGTATAAATAATTGATAAATATTAGAATAAATCTTTTATTTTCGTGCTCGGAATGTAAGTTCTCAAAAAAAGGTTGACAGAAGTTAATGTTGTAAGTGAAAAATTAGTGGTACATCAAAACAATGCCTTGTAGTTGACTGTTGCCTTACTTTGCATGATCTGTTTGGTTTGAACTGTAAAACGTTTATCGTTATTTACGCTGGTCTTTAAGGGTAGAGTATTCAATAATGATTTTATTTTTTCTTTTCTTGTTAGTGTTCTGTCGAAGCGGCTGACTATTGAGAAGCGTCACCCAGACGGACTTCTTTACACCTTCAATAGGTTCCGAAAAACCTTCAAAGATATGCTTTGGGAGTACTGCTCCCCTGAGATCAAAGAGTAAGTAAAAATGAAATGCTATACTGGCCATTTCGTGTGAACAGGTTAACTTACAGAAATGCCGTTTCTGTCTGGTAACACCGGGTTACATCTGATCACAGTAAACTCCCCGCATGTGTCTTTAGTATTTTTAGTTTGACACACAACCTTCTGTCAAGTAGTGTAACACTGAAATTCGAGTGTCTTTTTTAACAACGCCTGCTTTTCCGACTGTGGACACCCAACGGTATTCAAAACGCGGTAAGGAGTTCGTTACAATCACATTTCAGTGGGGAAAAAAATCTTCTTTCAGTCGAGGAAAATCTCGTCTTTGAGCCTTGACTTAGTCCGCATCATGTTGCTCCTGACTTCCCAACTTTTGGAGTGCCTGACCACCGCGCTCCCAGTGCACTCTCATTTCTTGCCTTGGATGAGAGCAAGAAAGTACTCTGTGAACCAGTTTTAGTGTTTTGTGCTTGAACAATAAGGTTCGGAAACTTTTTCAGTACTTATTTGTTTTTCGTCGAAAGACAATATTTGCTATCTTTGATAAATCAATCGGTTTTACCAATAATAGGGCTAGTGCACTTATACTCATCACAATGCCTTTGTTTTTGCAGGTTGTCTGACTCCGCTGCACTCAGCACGATTGGATGCTCAACCACTCAGCTACAGGAGATACATAACATGGCAGATTGGCCATTTAACTAGGTTTAACATGTAACAATTCCACATGCTGCCGGTCAAAAACCTTCTAAAACACCCCTAAAAGATACAAGAGTCTATTTTGTGGGCGTGGCCCAAATTCAGTTTCACCCCTTAGATGTACCAATTCTGATGTAAAAAATCAACTTGCACTTTCAAATTGATAACTGGATGGCTGTTTGCAAGTTAATAATTCAGAAATACAAGGTGTTGAATGTGTAACAGAATAGATACCGTAACCTTGAAAGCCCCTATAAAGTACCGCGACAATTGTAGCGGCGGTCATTTTAGGTTTTGGCGCTCTCAGCGTGACCAATCCACAAATTTTAACCCCTAAAATGCTCGGCGAGAACCCCTGTTATATTTATTTTTTTGATTAGATTTGTTCCTTACTTTTGAGAAACGTCTTTCGTACAGTTTAAACCGTAAATTAATTAAATTTAAGTGAAATAATTGGCTTTATTATTGAAAGGAAGACAAATGCTATCGATGTTCGCCGTGAAACAAAATAAAAACGAACAAAAGTATCATGCTTTGGCATTTTCAAGGAAAACAAAAGTATCTTGTTACAAATGAACAAAGGTGTTGTGTTAAGTTTGCAAAGATTAGCCTAAGAAAAACCCGGGAAGAAACTGATACAAGTGGTGTTTCAACGTCTAATTGAAAGTAAACTAAAGCAAAAAAAAAAACACGAACATAAAACATAATACTTTCAATTGTCGACTCCATTGCATTCTGCACTGTCCTTTGAGTCTCTGAGTTCTTTAATCGTGAATTATTATAATTTGTATTTTGATCTAAAGAAGCGCTTGAAAAGTTACTGTTTGACAGTGTTTACCAACAGAGAACCTGTATTTTTGAAGCAAAGACCACTGGGCCAATGTACTTTTTTCGAATCCTTTCCCAAAGAAACGCAGGGATCATAAATCCTAAAAATGCGGATTTAGATATGATCTGATGTATCCACTCGGAGTGTGGATTCTTCAGAACATTGATCCGAGATTAATCCATTTTAGGATATAGGTAAAGAAACGCAAAATCCGTTTTTCACTTTTTGGATTAAGAATCCGGATTTGGATTTTCCCATAGAAATGCACCCTAAATCATTTTTAAAGTGATGTCACTGGAAACGATTTTTGAGCATCATTGCGTTAAAATAATTATTGCCCTGAACTATTTTTAACCAGCATTTTTATTCTGACCAACTTTGCCTCGGTCATTCAGTCAGGCAAATAAAGAAGGTAGAATAGATTAAGTTATGATTCACGCAACAGATAAAACGTCAAAGAATTGGATTGGATAACTTTTGTTTAATCCGTTTCCCTTCTTTTAGAATTTACTCTTATATCTTAAAACTGGCACTCCAGAGACGTTTGTAACAGATCTGAAAATGCAATTAAAGGTAAATAAATGGTTCTTTGTTTTAACGTTAAGCATTAAACTAATTATAGACTAATTATAGTAATTGCTACCAAGCGTGCGCCTCATCAACTCCCGAAGCCATTTTGAGTCCGAAAAGCTGTCTTCAGGCTTTACGGTTTACCATCAAAGATACAGTTTTTGTAGATTTTTTAAAGCGAGGTGTGGAACCTCACATTGAGAAGGCGTATTTTAAAGAGTTGGTATTGGCCTGAAACTACACCACCACTTGACAGAAATTAAAGTTATAAAATCAGAAACGCACGCGTTTTAGAAACGCACGCAAGAGCACATTGTGGAAGCTTTCGTTAGTAGTTAACAAAGCGGGAAGTCGGGACTTTGAGTTTGTTATCTCTGAGAAAACCAACCAGGTGATTTGTACCTGTGTACTCATAGTGCAAGAGAATTGAAATACTAAAGTCATGCAGACTGTGGACATAGTCTTCTCGTTAATACAAAGGATTCGATCGAAAATTTGTTTTTCAAGTTTTCATGGTCTCTGTCCATCTTTCTAGGTATCAAGTGCACCCAAGAAAGGGTACAAGATGTACAACACGATGAACACGTTGGTTCTGTGCGTCGGCACACAAGCCATCACTTACACTGACAGTAAGGGCGCTGCCCCTGAGCCTGGTTCGCCTTACATGATTGTCTTCGAAAGCTTGGCCATGGAGCTGGACCCTGAAGGTTAGCTTAGCTTAGTTCATCCACTTCCTTGTTTTTGACCACAGCTGCTGCTATGGCCCATGATTTAATCTCATCTCATCACCTTTTTCAGGCCCGAAGGTGCTAACTAATAAACGTAGCTAAGCCCTTAAACAGTCTCACACCACAGCGCTTCCAAATCGAGAGTAACTCAACAAACGGTAACACAGCCCTGTCCACAAGTTCAATTTATTCTGCTATCTTGACAAGCCTCTTCAAACCACCAACCTCTCAAGGTAAAATTCTGCGTCACGGCTTTACTGAAAACAATGTTCAGAAAGTTTACTTACTACCTTTTAAGATTACAAAAGAAATTAATATCATAATGTTTCAATTTAAAATTATACACAACATACTACCTACCCAAATGAGTTTATATCGTGACGGTATCTCAGAAAACGATACCTGTCCTCTTTGCAAAAACGAAATACAAACCTTGAACCATTTATTAGTTAGTTGCATCAAAACGACATCCTTTTGGAAAACTTTTCATAGCTGGTGGTACGAGAAATCGCACGAAACGATACGCTTAGATCAAAGTAAAATATTGTACGGCTTTTTTGAAAAGACATCGCACTGTTTTTGACCACAGCTGCTGCTATGGCCCATGATTTAATCTCATCTCATCACCTTTTTCAGGCCCGAAGGTGCTAACTAATAAACGTAGCTAAGCCCTTAAACAGTCTCACACCAAAGTAGTATTTAAAGGAACCTCCACTCTTACGACAAGTTGAGTTGTTTGAAATAATGACAAAAGTTCAAATTTTACAGGACTAGGGTGTAATAGTAGTAACAAAAAGTGGTAAAGATTATGCCTTTTAATTTCCCCGCCCGCCATTTTGGATTTTATGAAGTGTAATGGTTGTCGCTAATGTTGGGAAGCAGACGATCTTTTATGTGAAACAATTGGGCAACCGTTAAACGTCATAAAATTCAAAACGGCGGCGCGCATGAAATTTAAAAGCCATAATCTTTTCTATTTTTTGTTACTATTAATGTTATTTCTCCCTTGCCCTGTAAACATTTGGCAATTTAGTTCGACGCCAACTTGCCAAAAGATTGAGATTCCCTTTAAATACCCTGTTCATCAGTTTAAAAGATTATAACCCTAGTCATTAAGGTATTTTTTTTTTTATTTCTTTGAAAAAAGTTCTAGACAAGCACCATACCCTGAAGGAATTTCCAAAGTATTTCCCCAGTATTGGGCGCTGTCGCGTAGCGCTTCGTCGGAACGCGACAGCACGCAATACGTGATACCTAACTAGCCGCCAGTATAGTGTGCTACTGCTGTCTAAAAATCCCAATTCCCCTTCAACAAAACATGTCAGAGACTTGGCAACGGGGTGCGGGGAGGGGGAGTGAAGCAAGTCGGCATGTTCCTCTGTACTTATAGAGATGCCTTGATACAGTGACGAAATGCTGCCAATCAACCTGTTGCTAAGAATGACATCATCGCTATATTTTGTGCACTAATGTTGAAGGCCTTAAAAAAATCTATTACAATCCTTCAAATCCGTTTGCTTTTTAGGGAAATATCTAGAAAAGCAGTTTAAAAGTCCTGAAAAAAGCATGAAAAATTATTTTTTTTGCTCCACAAAATCTGAAACTTTTTTCTTATTATTTATCTGTCCTATGCTTTGCTACTTTCAGGTCGAGACTTATTGTTCAATGCACTTATAAACCAGCTACGTCACTCGATCAGCCACACGCACTTCTTCTCCTCCGTTCTGTTACACCTTTTTAATAAAGACAAAACAGAAGCCATTCGAAAAGGCATCATAAGGTACGTACGTGTGCTGGCCAAAATTTAAGGTTTGTTCAACTGAATTGTGCCCAGGTGGTTGTATAAATAATTGATAAGTATTAGAATAAATCTTTTATTTTCGTGCTCGGAATGTAAGTTCTCAAAAAAGGTTGACAGAAGATAATATTGTAAGTGAAAAATTAGTGGTACATCAAAACAATGCCTTGTAGTTGACTGTTGCCTTACTTTGCATGATCTGTTTGGTTTGAACTGTAAAACGTTTATCGTTATTTACGCTGGTATTTAAGGGTAGAGTATTCAATAATGATTTTATTTTTTCTTTTCTTGTTAGTGTTCTGTCGAAGCGGCTGACTATTGAGAAGCGTCATCCAGACGGACTTCTTTACACCTTCAATAGGTTCCGAAAAACCTTCAAAGATATGCTTTGGGAGTACTGCTCCCCTGAGATCAAAGAGTAAGTAAAAATGAAATGCTATACTGGCCATTTCGTGTGAACAGGTTAACTTACAGAAATGCCGTTTCTGTCTGGTAACACCGGGTTACATCTGATCACAGTAAACTCCCCGCATGTGTCTTTAGTATTTTTAGTTTGACACACAACCTTCTGTCAAGTAGTGTAACACTGAAATTCGAGTGTCTTTTTTAACAACGCCTGCTTTTCCCACTGTGGTCAAAACGCGATAAGGAGTTCGTTACAATCACATTTCAGTGGGGAAAAAATCTTCTTTCAGTTGAGGAAAATTTCGTCTTTGACCCTTGACTTAGTCCGCATCATGTTGCTCCCGACTTCCCAACTTTTGGAGTGCCTGACCACCGCACTCCCAGTGCACTCTCATTTCTTGCCTTCGATAAGAGCAAGAAAGAACTCTGTGAACCAGTTTGAGTGTTTTGTGCTTGAACAATAAGGTTCGGAAACTTTTTCAGTACTTATTTGTTTTTCGTCGAAAGACAATATTTGCTATCTTTGATAAATCAATCGGTTTTACCAATAATAGGGCTAGTGCACTTATACTCATCACAATGCCTTTGTTTTTGCAGGTTGTCTGACTCCGCTGCACTCAGCACGATTGGATGCTCAACCACTCAGCTACAGGAGATACATAACATGGCAGATTGGCCATTTAACTAGGTTTAACATGTAACAATTCCACATGCTGCCGGTCAAAAACCTTCTAAAACACCCCTAAAAGATACAAGAGTCTATTTTGTGGGCGTGGCCCAAATTCAGTTTCACCCCTTAGATGTACCAATTCTGATGTAAAAAATCAACTTGCACTTTCAAATTGATAACTGGATGGCTGTTTGCAAGTTAATAATTCAGAAATACAAGGTGTTGAATGTGTAACAGAATAGATACCGTAACCTTGAAAGCCCCTATAAAGTACCGCGACAATTCTAGCGGCGGTCATTTTAGGTTTTGGCGCGCTCAGCGTGACCAATCCACAAATTTTAACCCCTAAAATGCTCGACGAGAACTCCTGTTATATTTATTGGGTAGTGCCTGCCTGGGCTTGAATAGCTCTATACGGGTAACTTGTAAAATATGTAAAGAGAATTTTAAATATGATTTGTAATCAGACGAGGCCGTTCAAATCAAGCAAGCTCTTAGATCGAACAAAAAGTTATGATTATTTTTGCTAAATTTGTAAACTTTTAATCCCACAATTCGCAATAAACCAACGTTTTGAAAATGTAAAGGAAATTTTTATACTGCTCTTCCTTTTGTAAATTTGTAAACTTTTAATCCCACAATTCGCAATAAACCAACGTTTTGAAAATGTAAAGGAGATTTTTATACTGCTCTTCCTTTTCCTTTTTTTGTTTACGCATTCAGTTCGAAAAACTGCAAAATAGGAGTATCGTTCGTAAGCGCATTTTGTCGGTCGGTCGGTCAGTTGGTCGATCCTTTGGTCGTAAATTTCCAAGGGAATAATTTGTCGCTTTGGGAGATGAATATGTCACTCCAAGGTGGAAACGCATGAACATCTTCGGTTTGGTGGCGAGTGTTAGTTAGTGTTTGCTGTCAACACTTCAAAAGAAATTTTAATTTTAAGTTGAAGAAACAACAAACAGCATTGTTCGTCTTTTTGATGGGAAAGACTTGTTGGCTGTTTTAACGACTGGTTTCAGCAAAAGCTTGTGTCGTTATTGAAGCATTTGACTTCGGAGTAACTGACGGCTTTGCTGTTCTCCCAGGAGAACCTGTCACAGTCCTGTCCGCAGCAGGCTATAAGCACATCGGACTGGAATTAATAATCCACGCATATAACGACTCTTGAAATTATAGGAATTCCTACTTCGATCTAAACAAAGATTAATGTTAACAGGGCTTCAAGCGTCCCTAAATTTCCTATATTTTTCCTACATTTTTTCAATCATCCAATATTTTCGCGGCTCGGTAAATATCCACCACTAGCCACCGTCACTAAGGTGAATGGCTGTTTTAGTATATACTAAAACAGTAAGATAATATAGCCCGAAAGAACGATTTTTGACTAGTTTCCCTCCTCAAAGATTACAATTTTTTCACGCGCATTGCTCTGAGCTGAATAGCAAAGGATATTCTGAGTTTGAGTAGCCAATCAGCGCGCGCCAAAAGCACTATCCACTGTTTTAGTATAAAGTATATAATAATTCCCTATATAGTTTACAAATGCCCTATATTCCCTATAATTCAAAGGACCTCAGTCAGCTACACCTTGAGATCGATGAAGCAAAATTTTATTTGCATTGTTCACTGGTTTTACTCCACCACAAAAACAAATACTCCAAATTCCAATTTGTCCTTCGATGCATGTGCACTTTCTAACAAACGTAGTCAACCATGCCTTATATTTCACACAGTGTGTCATGAAAGAGATGGCCGTGAAGCAGCTTCACAGCCTTCTCTCTCTCATGACATTCTCTGCGTGAAATATAATGCCAAAAACTCTGTACTAGGGTCATTTAATTAAGACTAGTTTAGAAGAAACCAGAGAAACATGTTGCTAAGGTTAGGATCAATCTTGTGATGGAGGATGCAACGAGAAGGCCTTCCAATTCCTGTGTCGCTTGTCGCTTTTGCCTGTTACTAAACAGCCACAAGCAACGTGATTACGGCACTGTAACGGGACAGTAACAGTGGAAAGCTGTGCATTTCCCATTGAGCCAATAGTTAATAAAATTGGCTTTTAAATTTAGGATCAATAAAAAAATGCATGAAAAGAAACGCAGAGTGCAACAAATGGCATCTCTGAGTGCTCAGTTTCTTAAAAATTCCCCGGACACCCCGAGCCAGGCACTGGTTTGATGAAAATCCAGCTCAATGACTGAACTGCGGCACAAACTGCTAAGACGCGACAAAAAATCTTAAAATAATAGAAAGGGAAATAAATCATAAGGTTCTATTCCATAAATAAAAGTGACAGCAACATTTACAGCTGTTGGTTAGGGGACATCGGTCCTTAGAAGCAATGGGACTTTGCGACACTTGACCCCCCCCCCCCCCCCAACACACACACACACACCCCCACCCCCAGCAGTAATTTCCTGTGTCAAGTAGTTTACAAACTGTTAAGTGTAACGGCTATAAAGCAATAAAGAACAGTAACGATTTTTTTGTTCTATACATGTTGAACACACTTTTTTTTTATAAAAAAAAACTCCCTATAATTTCGTTAAAAATTCCCCATATTAGCCCTATATTTAGCCCCATATTTTCGCAGAAGGCCACTTGAAGCCCTGTGTTTAAATAAAATGCCTTGTTGGATTAAAATCTATACGTTTTGACAATGCTGCCTTCATCGGAAGTCAAAATGTGAACGTTCTACGTATCAATGATACGTCACGTATCAACAGTAGCATTTTGACTAGTACTACTTTTAAGTTGCGCGGGACTGTAAGTGAAGTCGTCACACGCGCGACGCAAATGTAAGGGTAAATGCAAGCGGCATTCACACGCAGAAAGCAAACACAAGGAACGAAAGATACGCAGGCGCAGTTGAAGCTAGTCTTTTTTTTTTTCAAAATGACGGAAAAGTCACTCTTCGCTTCCTTGCGTTTGCGCTTATATTTACCGACGCAACTGCAAACGTAAGCCAGGTGCAAGAAAATGGACAATTCTACATTCCTTGCGCTTACATTTGCGCCTGCGCTTGTGAAGGAGCACAACGCATACTCAAACGCAACCGTACTTGTTTCCCCTGTATTTGCGCTTTTCTTTTCGTCTGCATCGCTCGTATTTTAGAATCGTTAATTTACTTGTACTGAAAAACGTTTCAGTAAGATAGTACTGTAAACTACAAATGGCCAGCACGTTAATTTAACAGGAGCGAGAATCAATAAGAAAGGTCCTTTTTGCCTGCGCCTTTTCATACGTCTCATACCTCTGTGGATGATATGAATTTGACATCCTCTTTGCATCGCTTGCATATTCTTAAAGTCTGAATTATATCTTTACGAGTGAAAAGGAGAAGTGTTTCCAGTGATTTTTATTTAAAATGGAATTTATGTTATACTT
>NW_027558145.1:253281-420299 GCF_052425735.1 Oculina patagonica
AAACTGAACTGTTATTGGATGAAAGAAGTTTTTAAAACTTGTAACAGTCGAAATTTGTGCGATCAGCCGTTTCTTAATTTCTTACAACTGAACTCAGTAGCGCAAATTAATGCACCTGTCAGTGACTTCAACTCTGGTCACAGATTTCCCTGGTTGTGCAGTCAAAATGACTGACCTTGTCTTTGATCAAGTCCAGTTAAAGCGACTGCCATAATTGCAAACAACTCTCGGACGATTACTGTCTAGTTAATAGAAGGCAGTTTTACCTGAGTTTTTTCGGTTTAAGCCGCAGAGCAACACGGACAAACGATCACTTGCACATTATGAACGGCCGGACGGGGAACAACCTCCAAATATCCACCAATCACTAGCCGGCCCTAGGCACAGGAGAGACAATTAATACAAGTCATACAAGTGTTGATCAATACAAATTATGCACACTGCAATAAGCTTGTGTCCACATAAGAAACTGAACTGTTATTGGACGAAAGAAGTTTTTAAAACTTGTAACAGTCGAAATTTGTGCGATCAGCCGTTTCTTAATTTCTTACAACTGAACTCAGTAGCGCAAATTAATGCACCTGTCAGTGACTTCAACTCTGGTCACAGATTTCCCTGGTTGTGCAGTCAAAATGACTGACCTTGTCTTTGATCAAGTCCAGTTAAAGCGACTGCCATAATTGCAAACAACTCTCGGACGATTACTGTCTAGTTAATAGAAGGCAGTTTTACCTGAGTTTTTTCGGTTTAAGCCGCAGAGCAACACGGACAAACGATCACTTGCACATTATGAACGGCCGGACGGGGAACAACCTCCAAATATCCACCAATCACTAGCCGGCCCTAGGCACAGGAGAGACAATTAATACAAGTCATACAAGTGTTGATCAATACAAATTATGCACACTGCAATAAGCTTGTGTCCACATAAGAAACTGAACTGTTATTGGATGAAAGAAGTTTTTAAAACTTGTAACAGTCGAAATTTGTGCGATCAGCCGTTTCTTAATTTCTTACAACTGAACTCAGTAGCGCAAATTAATGCACCTGTCAGTGACTTCAACTCTGGTCACAGATTTCCCTGGTTGTGCAGTCAAAATGACTGACCTTGTCTTTGATCAAGTCCAGTTAAAGCGACTGCCATAATTGCAAACAACTCTCGGACGATTACTGTCTAGTTAATAGAAGGCAGTTTTACCTGAGTTTTTTCGGTTTAAGCCGCAGAGCAACACGGACAAACGATCACTTGCACATTATGAACGGCCGGACGGGGAACAACCTCCAAATATCCACCAATCACTAGCCGGCCCTAGGCACAGGAGAGACAATTAATACAAGTCATACAAGTGTTGATCAATACAAATTATGCACACTGCAATAAGCTTGTGTCCACATAAGAAACTGAACTGTTATTGGACGAAAGAAGTTTTTAAAACTTGTAACAGTCGAAATTTGTGCGATCAGCCGTTTCTTAATTTCTTACAACTGAACTCAGTAGCGCAAATTAATGCACCTGTCAGTGACTTCAACTCTGGTCACAGATTTCCCTGGTTGTGCAGTCAAAATGACTGACCTTGTCTTTGATCAAGTCCAGTTAAAGCGACTGCCATAATTGCAAACAACTCTCGGACGATTACTGTCTAGTTAATAGAAGGCAGTTTTACCTGAGTTTTTTCGGTTTAAGCCGCAGAGCAACACGGACAAACGATCACTTGCACATTATGAACGGCCGGACGGGGAACAACCTCCAAATATCCACCAATCACTAGCCGGCCCTAGGCACAGGAGAGACAATTAATACAAGTCATACAAGTGTTGATCAATACAAATTATGCACACTGCAATAAGCTTGTGTCCACATAAGAAACTGAACTGTTATTGGATGAAAGAAGTTTTTAAAACTTGTAACAGTCGAAATTTGTGCGATCAGCCGTTTCTTAATTTCTTACAACTGAACTCAGTAGCGCAAATTAATGCACCTGTCAGTGACTTCAACTCTGGTCACAGATTTCCCTGGTTGTGCAGTCAAAATGACTGACCTTGTCTTTGATCAAGTCCAGTTAAAGCGACTGCCATAATTGCAAACAACTCTCGGACGATTACTGTCTAGTTAATAGAAGGCAGTTTTACCTGAGTTTTTTCGGTTTAAGCCGCAGAGCAACACGGACAAACGATCACTTGCACATTATGAACGGCCGGACGGGGAACAACCTCCAAATATCCACCAATCACTAGCCGGCCCTAGGCACAGGAGAGACAATTAATACAAGTCATACAAGTGTTGATCAATACAAATTATGCACACTGCAATAAGCTTGTGTCCACATAAGAAACTGAACTGTTATTGGACGAAAGAAGTTTTTAAAACTTGTAACAGTCGAAATTTGTGCGATCAGCCGTTTCTTAATTTCTTACAACTGAACTCAGTAGCGCAAATTAATGCACCTGTCAGTGACTTCAACTCTGGTCACAGATTTCCCTGGTTGTGCAGTCAAAATGACTGACCTTGTCTTTGATCAAGTCCAGTTAAAGCGACTGCCATAATTGCAAACAACTCTCGGACGATTACTGTCTAGTTAATAGAAGGCAGTTTTACCTGAGTTTTTTCGGTTTAAGCCGCAGAGCAACACGGACAAACGATCACTTGCACATTATGAACGGCCGGACGGGGAACAACCTCCAAATATCCACCAATCACTAGCCGGCCCTAGGCACAGGAGAGACAATTAATACAAGTCATACAAGTGTTGATCAATACAAATTATGCACACTGCAATAAGCTTGTGTCCACATAAGAAACTGAACTGTTATTGGATGAAAGAAGTTTTTAAAACTTGTAACAGTCGAAATTTGTGCGATCAGCCGTTTCTTAATTTCTTACAACTGAACTCAGTAGCGCAAATTAATGCACCTGTCAGTGACTTCAACTCTGGTCACAGATTTCCCTGGTTGTGCAGTCAAAATGACTGACCTTGTCTTTGATCAAGTCCAGTTAAAGCGACTGCCATAATTGCAAACAACTCTCGGACGATTACTGTCTAGTTAATAGAAGGCAGTTTTACCTGAGTTTTTTCGGTTTAAGCCGCAGAGCAACACGGACAAACGATCACTTGCACATTATGAACGGCCGGACGGGGAACAACCTCCAAATATCCACCAATCACTAGCCGGCCCTAGGCACAGGAGAGACAATTAATACAAGTCATACAAGTGTTGATCAATACAAATTATGCACACTGCAATAAGCTTGTGTCCACATAAGAAACTGAACTGTTATTGGATGAAAGAAGTTTTTAAAACTTGTAACAGTCGAAATTTGTGCGATCAGCCGTTTCTTAATTTCTTACAACTGAACTCAGTAGCGCAAATTAATGCACCTGTCAGTGACTTCAACTCTGGTCACAGATTTCCCTGGTTGTGCAGTCAAAATGACTGACCTTGTCTTTGATCAAGTCCAGTTAAAGCGACTGCCATAATTGCAAACAACTCTCGGACGATTACTGTCTAGTTAATAGAAGGCAGTTTTACCTGAGTTTTTTCGGTTTAAGCCGCAGAGCAACACGGACAAACGATCACTTGCACATTATGAACGGCCGGACGGGGAACAACCTCCAAATATCCACCAATCACTAGCCGGCCCTAGGCACAGGAGAGACAATTAATACAAGTCATACAAGTGTTGATCAATACAAATTATGCACACTGCAATAAGCTTGTGTCCACATAAGAAACTGAACTGTTATTGGATGAAAGAAGTTTTTAAAACTTGTAACAGTCGAAATTTGTGCGATCAGCCGTTTCTTAATTTCTTACAACTGAACTCAGTAGCGCAAATTAATGCACCTGTCAGTGACTTCAACTCTGGTCACAGATTTCCCTGGTTGTGCAGTCAAAATGACTGACCTTGTCTTTGATCAAGTCCAGTTAAAGCGACTGCCATAATTGCAAACAACTCTCGGACGATTACTGTCTAGTTAATAGAAGGCAGTTTTACCTGAGTTTTTTCGGTTTAAGCCGCAGAGCAACACGGACAAACGATCACTTGCACATTATGAACGGCCGGACGGGGAACAACCTCCAAATATCCACCAATCACTAGCCGGCCCTAGGCACAGGAGAGACAATTAATACAAGTCATACAAGTGTTGATCAATACAAATTATGCACACTGCAATAAGCTTGTGTCCACATAAGAAACTGAACTGTTATTGGACGAAAGAAGTTTTTAAAACTTGTAACAGTCGAAATTTGTGCGATCAGCCGTTTCTTAATTTCTTACAACTGAACTCAGTAGCGCAAATTAATGCACCTGTCAGTGACTTCAACTCTGGTCACAGATTTCCCTGGTTGTGCAGTCAAAATGACTGACCTTGTCTTTGATCAAGTCCAGTTAAAGCGACTGCCATAATTGCAAACAACTCTCGGACGATTACTGTCTAGTTAATAGAAGGCAGTTTTACCTGAGTTTTTTCGGTTTAAGCCGCAGAGCAACACGGACAAACGATCACTTGCACATTATGAACGGCCGGACGGGGAACAACCTCCAAATATCCACCAATCACTAGCCGGCCCTAGGCACAGGAGAGACAATTAATACAAGTCATACAAGTGTTGATCAATACAAATTATGCACACTGCAATAAGCTTGTGTCCACATAAGAAACTGAACTGTTATTGGATGAAAGAAGTTTTTAAAACTTGTAACAGTCGAAATTTGTGCGATCAGCCGTTTCTTAATTTCTTACAACTGAACTCAGTAGCGCAAATTAATGCACCTGTCAGTGACTTCAACTCTGGTCACAGATTTCCCTGGTTGTGCAGTCAAAATGACTGACCTTGTCTTTGATCAAGTCCAGTTAAAGCGACTGCCATAATTGCAAACAACTCTCGGACGATTACTGTCTAGTTAATAGAAGGCAGTTTTACCTGAGTTTTTTCGGTTTAAGCCGCAGAGCAACACGGACAAACGATCACTTGCACATTATGAACGGCCGGACGGGGAACAACCTCCAAATATCCACCAATCACTAGCCGGCCCTAGGCACAGGAGAGACAATTAATACAAGTCATACAAGTGTTGATCAATACAAATTATGCACACTGCAATAAGCTTGTGTCCACATAAGAAACTGAACTGTTATTGGACGAAAGAAGTTTTTAAAACTTGTAACAGTCGAAATTTGTGCGATCAGCCGTTTCTTAATTTCTTACAACTGAACTCAGTAGCGCAAATTAATGCACCTGTCAGTGACTTCAACTCTGGTCACAGATTTCCCTGGTTGTGCAGTCAAAATGACTGACCTTGTCTTTGATCAAGTCCAGTTAAAGCGACTGCCATAATTGCAAACAACTCTCGGACGATTACTGTCTAGTTAATAGAAGGCAGTTTTACCTGAGTTTTTTCGGTTTAAGCCGCAGAGCAACACGGACAAACGATCACTTGCACATTATGAACGGCCGGACGGGGAACAACCTCCAAATATCCACCAATCACTAGCCGGCCCTAGGCACAGGAGAGACAATTAATACAAGTCATACAAGTGTTGATCAATACAAATTATGCACACTGCAATAAGCTTGTGTCCACATAAGAAACTGAACTGTTATTGGACGAAAGAAGTTTTTAAAACTTGTAACAGTCGAAATTTGTGCGATCAGCCGTTTCTTAATTTCTTACAACTGAACTCAGTAGCGCAAATTAATGCACCTGTCAGTGACTTCAACTCTGGTCACAGATTTCCCTGGTTGTGCAGTCAAAATGACTGACCTTGTCTTTGATCAAGTCCAGTTAAAGCGACTGCCATAATTGCAAACAACTCTCGGACGATTACTGTCTAGTTAATAGAAGGCAGTTTTACCTGAGTTTTTTCGGTTTAAGCCGCAGAGCAACACGGACAAACGATCACTTGCACATTATGAACGGCCGGACGGGGAACAACCTCCAAATATCCACCAATCACTAGCCGGCCCTAGGCACAGGAGAGACAATTAATACAAGTCATACAAGTGTTGATCAATACAAATTATGCACACTGCAATAAGCTTGTGTCCACATAAGAAACTGAACTGTTATTGGATGAAAGAAGTTTTTAAAACTTGTAACAGTCGAAATTTGTGCGATCAGCCGTTTCTTAATTTCTTACAACTGAACTCAGTAGCGCAAATTAATGCACCTGTCAGTGACTTCAACTCTGGTCACAGATTTCCCTGGTTGTGCAGTCAAAATGACTGACCTTGTCTTTGATCAAGTCCAGTTAAAGCGACTGCCATAATTGCAAACAACTCTCGGACGATTACTGTCTAGTTAATAGAAGGCAGTTTTACCTGAGTTTTTTCGGTTTAAGCCGCAGAGCAACACGGACAAACGATCACTTGCACATTATGAACGGCCGGACGGGGAACAACCTCCAAATATCCACCAATCACTAGCCGGCCCTAGGCACAGGAGAGACAATTAATACAAGTCATACAAGTGTTGATCAATACAAATTATGCACACTGCAATAAGCTTGTGTCCACATAAGAAACTGAACTGTTATTGGACGAAAGAAGTTTTTAAAACTTGTAACAGTCGAAATTTGTGCGATCAGCCGTTTCTTAATTTCTTACAACTGAACTCAGTAGCGCAAATTAATGCACCTGTCAGTGACTTCAACTCTGGTCACAGATTTCCCTGGTTGTGCAGTCAAAATGACTGACCTTGTCTTTGATCAAGTCCAGTTAAAGCGACTGCCATAATTGCAAACAACTCTCGGACGATTACTGTCTAGTTAATAGAAGGCAGTTTTACCTGAGTTTTTTCGGTTTAAGCCGCAGAGCAACACGGACAAACGATCACTTGCACATTATGAACGGCCGGACGGGGAACAACCTCCAAATATCCACCAATCACTAGCCGGCCCTAGGCACAGGAGAGACAATTAATACAAGTCATACAAGTGTTGATCAATACAAATTATGCACACTGCAATAAGCTTGTGTCCACATAAGAAACTGAACTGTTATTGGATGAAAGAAGTTTTTAAAACTTGTAACAGTCGAAATTTGTGCGATCAGCCGTTTCTTAATTTCTTACAACTGAACTCAGTAGCGCAAATTAATGCACCTGTCAGTGACTTCAACTCTGGTCACAGATTTCCCTGGTTGTGCAGTCAAAATGACTGACCTTGTCTTTGATCAAGTCCAGTTAAAGCGACTGCCATAATTGCAAACAACTCTCGGACGATTACTGTCTAGTTAATAGAAGGCAGTTTTACCTGAGTTTTTTCGGTTTAAGCCGCAGAGCAACACGGACAAACGATCACTTGCACATTATGAACGGCCGGACGGGGAACAACCTCCAAATATCCACCAATCACTAGCCGGCCCTAGGCACAGGAGAGACAATTAATACAAGTCATACAAGTGTTGATCAATACAAATTATGCACACTGCAATAAGCTTGTGTCCACATAAGAAACTGAACTGTTATTGGATGAAAGAAGTTTTTAAAACTTGTAACAGTCGAAATTTGTGCGATCAGCCGTTTCTTAATTTCTTACAACTGAACTCAGTAGCGCAAATTAATGCACCTGTCAGTGACTTCAACTCTGGTCACAGATTTCCCTGGTTGTGCAGTCAAAATGACTGACCTTGTCTTTGATCAAGTCCAGTTAAAGCGACTGCCATAATTGCAAACAACTCTCGGACGATTACTGTCTAGTTAATAGAAGGCAGTTTTACCTGAGTTTTTTCGGTTTAAGCCGCAGAGCAACACGGACAAACGATCACTTGCACATTATGAACGGCCGGACGGGGAACAACCTCCAAATATCCACCAATCACTAGCCGGCCCTAGGCACAGGAGAGACAATTAATACAAGTCATACAAGTGTTGATCAATACAAATTATGCACACTGCAATAAGCTTGTGTCCACATAAGAAACTGAACTGTTATTGGATGAAAGAAGTTTTTAAAACTTGTAACAGTCGAAATTTGTGCGATCAGCCGTTTCTTAATTTCTTACAACTGAACTCAGTAGCGCAAATTAATGCACCTGTCAGTGACTTCAACTCTGGTCACAGATTTCCCTGGTTGTGCAGTCAAAATGACTGACCTTGTCTTTGATCAAGTCCAGTTAAAGCGACTGCCATAATTGCAAACAACTCTCGGACGATTACTGTCTAGTTAATAGAAGGCAGTTTTACCTGAGTTTTTTCGGTTTAAGCCGCAGAGCAACACGGACAAACGATCACTTGCACATTATGAACGGCCGGACGGGGAACAACCTCCAAATATCCACCAATCACTAGCCGGCCCTAGGCACAGGAGAGACAATTAATACAAGTCATACAAGTGTTGATCAATACAAATTATGCACACTGCAATAAGCTTGTGTCCACATAAGAAACTGAACTGTTATTGGATGAAAGAAGTTTTTAAAACTTGTAACAGTCGAAATTTGTGCGATCAGCCGTTTCTTAATTTCTTACAACTGAACTCAGTAGCGCAAATTAATGCACCTGTCAGTGACTTCAACTCTGGTCACAGATTTCCCTGGTTGTGCAGTCAAAATGACTGACCTTGTCTTTGATCAAGTCCAGTTAAAGCGACTGCCATAATTGCAAACAACTCTCGGACGATTACTGTCTAGTTAATAGAAGGCAGTTTTACCTGAGTTTTTTCGGTTTAAGCCGCAGAGCAACACGGACAAACGATCACTTGCACATTATGAACGGCCGGACGGGGAACAACCTCCAAATATCCACCAATCACTAGCCGGCCCTAGGCACAGGAGAGACAATTAATACAAGTCATACAAGTGTTGATCAATACAAATTATGCACACTGCAATAAGCTTGTGTCCACATAAGAAACTGAACTGTTATTGGACGAAAGAAGTTTTTAAAACTTGTAACAGTCGAAATTTGTGCGATCAGCCGTTTCTTAATTTCTTACAACTGAACTCAGTAGCGCAAATTAATGCACCTGTCAGTGACTTCAACTCTGGTCACAGATTTCCCTGGTTGTGCAGTCAAAATGACTGACCTTGTCTTTGATCAAGTCCAGTTAAAGCGACTGCCATAATTGCAAACAACTCTCGGACGATTACTGTCTAGTTAATAGAAGGCAGTTTTACCTGAGTTTTTTCGGTTTAAGCCGCAGAGCAACACGGACAAACGATCACTTGCACATTATGAACGGCCGGACGGGGAACAACCTCCAAATATCCACCAATCACTAGCCGGCCCTAGGCACAGGAGAGACAATTAATACAAGTCATACAAGTGTTGATCAATACAAATTATGCACACTGCAATAAGCTTGTGTCCACATAAGAAACTGAACTGTTATTGGATGAAAGAAGTTTTTAAAACTTGTAACAGTCGAAATTTGTGCGATCAGCCGTTTCTTAATTTCTTACAACTGAACTCAGTAGCGCAAATTAATGCACCTGTCAGTGACTTCAACTCTGGTCACAGATTTCCCTGGTTGTGCAGTCAAAATGACTGACCTTGTCTTTGATCAAGTCCAGTTAAAGCGACTGCCATAATTGCAAACAACTCTCGGACGATTACTGTCTAGTTAATAGAAGGCAGTTTTACCTGAGTTTTTTCGGTTTAAGCCGCAGAGCAACACGGACAAACGATCACTTGCACATTATGAACGGCCGGACGGGGAACAACCTCCAAATATCCACCAATCACTAGCCGGCCCTAGGCACAGGAGAGACAATTAATACAAGTCATACAAGTGTTGATCAATACAAATTATGCACACTGCAATAAGCTTGTGTCCACATAAGAAACTGAACTGTTATTGGATGAAAGAAGTTTTTAAAACTTGTAACAGTCGAAATTTGTGCGATCAGCCGTTTCTTAATTTCTTACAACTGAACTCAGTAGCGCAAATTAATGCACCTGTCAGTGACTTCAACTCTGGTCACAGATTTCCCTGGTTGTGCAGTCAAAATGACTGACCTTGTCTTTGATCAAGTCCAGTTAAAGCGACTGCCATAATTGCAAACAACTCTCGGACGATTACTGTCTAGTTAATAGAAGGCAGTTTTACCTGAGTTTTTTCGGTTTAAGCCGCAGAGCAACACGGACAAACGATCACTTGCACATTATGAACGGCCGGACGGGGAACAACCTCCAAATATCCACCAATCACTAGCCGGCCCTAGGCACAGGAGAGACAATTAATACAAGTCATACAAGTGTTGATCAATACAAATTATGCACACTGCAATAAGCTTGTGTCCACATAAGAAACTGAACTGTTATTGGATGAAAGAAGTTTTTAAAACTTGTAACAGTCGAAATTTGTGCGATCAGCCGTTTCTTAATTTCTTACAACTGAACTCAGTAGCGCAAATTAATGCACCTGTCAGTGACTTCAACTCTGGTCACAGATTTCCCTGGTTGTGCAGTCAAAATGACTGACCTTGTCTTTGATCAAGTCCAGTTAAAGCGACTGCCATAATTGCAAACAACTCTCGGACGATTACTGTCTAGTTAATAGAAGGCAGTTTTACCTGAGTTTTTTCGGTTTAAGCCGCAGAGCAACACGGACAAACGATCACTTGCACATTATGAACGGCCGGACGGGGAACAACCTCCAAATATCCACCAATCACTAGCCGGCCCTAGGCACAGGAGAGACAATTAATACAAGTCATACAAGTGTTGATCAATACAAATTATGCACACTGCAATAAGCTTGTGTCCACATAAGAAACTGAACTGTTATTGGATGAAAGAAGTTTTTAAAACTTGTAACAGTCGAAATTTGTGCGATCAGCCGTTTCTTAATTTCTTACAACTGAACTCAGTAGCGCAAATTAATGCACCTGTCAGTGACTTCAACTCTGGTCACAGATTTCCCTGGTTGTGCAGTCAAAATGACTGACCTTGTCTTTGATCAAGTCCAGTTAAAGCGACTGCCATAATTGCAAACAACTCTCGGACGATTACTGTCTAGTTAATAGAAGGCAGTTTTACCTGAGTTTTTTCGGTTTAAGCCGCAGAGCAACACGGACAAACGATCACTTGCACATTATGAACGGCCGGACGGGGAACAACCTCCAAATATCCACCAATCACTAGCCGGCCCTAGGCACAGGAGAGACAATTAATACAAGTCATACAAGTGTTGATCAATACAAATTATGCACACTGCAATAAGCTTGTGTCCACATAAGAAACTGAACTGTTATTGGACGAAAGAAGTTTTTAAAACTTGTAACAGTCGAAATTTGTGCGATCAGCCGTTTCTTAATTTCTTACAACTGAACTCAGTAGCGCAAATTAATGCACCTGTCAGTGACTTCAACTCTGGTCACAGATTTCCCTGGTTGTGCAGTCAAAATGACTGACCTTGTCTTTGATCAAGTCCAGTTAAAGCGACTGCCATAATTGCAAACAACTCTCGGACGATTACTGTCTAGTTAATAGAAGGCAGTTTTACCTGAGTTTTTTCGGTTTAAGCCGCAGAGCAACACGGACAAACGATCACTTGCACATTATGAACGGCCGGACGGGGAACAACCTCCAAATATCCACCAATCACTAGCCGGCCCTAGGCACAGGAGAGACAATTAATACAAGTCATACAAGTGTTGATCAATACAAATTATGCACACTGCAATAAGCTTGTGTCCACATAAGAAACTGAACTGTTATTGGATGAAAGAAGTTTTTAAAACTTGTAACAGTCGAAATTTGTGCGATCAGCCGTTTCTTAATTTCTTACAACTGAACTCAGTAGCGCAAATTAATGCACCTGTCAGTGACTTCAACTCTGGTCACAGATTTCCCTGGTTGTGCAGTCAAAATGACTGACCTTGTCTTTGATCAAGTCCAGTTAAAGCGACTGCCATAATTGCAAACAACTCTCGGACGATTACTGTCTAGTTAATAGAAGGCAGTTTTACCTGAGTTTTTTCGGTTTAAGCCGCAGAGCAACACGGACAAACGATCACTTGCACATTATGAACGGCCGGACGGGGAACAACCTCCAAATATCCACCAATCACTAGCCGGCCCTAGGCACAGGAGAGACAATTAATACAAGTCATACAAGTGTTGATCAATACAAATTATGCACACTGCAATAAGCTTGTGTCCACATAAGAAACTGAACTGTTATTGGACGAAAGAAGTTTTTAAAACTTGTAACAGTCGAAATTTGTGCGATCAGCCGTTTCTTAATTTCTTACAACTGAACTCAGTAGCGCAAATTAATGCACCTGTCAGTGACTTCAACTCTGGTCACAGATTTCCCTGGTTGTGCAGTCAAAATGACTGACCTTGTCTTTGATCAAGTCCAGTTAAAGCGACTGCCATAATTGCAAACAACTCTCGGACGATTACTGTCTAGTTAATAGAAGGCAGTTTTACCTGAGTTTTTTCGGTTTAAGCCGCAGAGCAACACGGACAAACGATCACTTGCACATTATGAACGGCCGGACGGGGAACAACCTCCAAATATCCACCAATCACTAGCCGGCCCTAGGCACAGGAGAGACAATTAATACAAGTCATACAAGTGTTGATCAATACAAATTATGCACACTGCAATAAGCTTGTGTCCACATAAGAAACTGAACTGTTATTGGATGAAAGAAGTTTTTAAAACTTGTAACAGTCGAAATTTGTGCGATCAGCCGTTTCTTAATTTCTTACAACTGAACTCAGTAGCGCAAATTAATGCACCTGTCAGTGACTTCAACTCTGGTCACAGATTTCCCTGGTTGTGCAGTCAAAATGACTGACCTTGTCTTTGATCAAGTCCAGTTAAAGCGACTGCCATAATTGCAAACAACTCTCGGACGATTACTGTCTAGTTAATAGAAGGCAGTTTTACCTGAGTTTTTTCGGTTTAAGCCGCAGAGCAACACGGACAAACGATCACTTGCACATTATGAACGGCCGGACGGGGAACAACCTCCAAATATCCACCAATCACTAGCCGGCCCTAGGCACAGGAGAGACAATTAATACAAGTCATACAAGTGTTGATCAATACAAATTATGCACACTGCAATAAGCTTGTGTCCACATAAGAAACTGAACTGTTATTGGATGAAAGAAGTTTTTAAAACTTGTAACAGTTGTAACAGAACCAAAATGTCTTCTTATGGTAGTCACATTTAATATGTAGCTTTAAAAAGCTTTGTTTTAAATTTTAAAATATGTTCTGACCAAGAAAACTTATTGCACCACACTGTTTTGTTTTCCTCTTCAATAGTTTTGGTGGGTGAGATTTAGTTGCCCAACCTTTACTCTGAGTAAAGTTGAGCCATTAAAACTTAGAGGGCAGATAGAAGTTCAAAAAGTTTTTTCTTCCTCTGGGGTTTGTATTAAATGTGACTATGATAAGAAGACATTTTGGTTCTGCTGCTGGGACTGTGTAACATCCATGACACTGGAGTGTAACGTCCCTGACAACACAATTTGTCTCCCCATTGCATCAGTGAGAAATAATGGTTTAAGGTTTAATTACAAAATCAAACTTTCACCTCACACTTATAAATGTGGCTCGCAGACAGTCCACTAGAATTTCAAAATTTGCACAAATTTTTGCCTACGTACTCATTGATCCTCGCATGTAGTGGTTGATTTTCCTGTAACGTCCGTGACGCTTCTTTTGCACAGAATTTTAATAATTAAGGTATAATGAAGTGTAAACTACCATTTTTTTAGGTACACTGACTTACCTTTTTACTGCAGTGTATTAACTGTCTGTTAAACAATATTTGATTTCTACAATGAACACAACCTTTATGTACAATCCTAAAGGAAAATAACATAAAATTAGATATAATAATCTTTCATAATTTGTTCTTTTGAATTTCAAATTACACATCATCAGTAAAGTCACTGTTACTGAGCTCACGACAAAGATCATCAATGCTTTTATCACTGACAATTTTAAGTTTCTTAATTATTTACTTGAGTTATTTTCCTAGTTAAAATGGAAGATGATCTGACAAGTCAGTTAGAGGTAGACCTTTGGGCCCTGATATTGAGAAGCAGATCTCATTACCTCTAACCCTGGTGAACCGTGAACTGCCATTAAATAAAGAATTTGTTTGTTGATGTTTTGGCCTGATTTTATAAAGAAAAAATTATCTGCTTTTATGCAATGCTTTGTTATTCACAAACCATCTTATGCTGTTTTGTTAGTTTTTATCACTGTAAAGTCAAATTTGAATGGTTTTAGAGAAATCCAAACGTCCAAAATAGCTGCAGACTAGCTTGCAATATGAAGACCATTCAGAAATGATCACATTTATAACCATTCCATCATATGACATAACTATGTCAAAATACAAACCCCAGAGGAAGAAAAAACTTTTTGAACTTCTATCTGCCCTCTAAGTTTTAATGGCTCAGCTTTACTCAGAGTAAAGGTTGGGCAACAAGATAATCTCACCCACAAAAACTATTGAAGAGGAAAAAAAAACTGTCTGGTGCAATAAGTTTTCTTGGTCAGAACATATTTTAAAAGTTAAAACAAAACTTTTTAAAGCTACATACTAAATGTGACTACGATAAGAAGACATTTTGGTTCTGCTGCTGGGACTGTGTAACATCCATGACACTGGAGTGTAACGTCCCTGACAACACAATTTGTCTCCCCATTGCATCAGTTAGAAATAATGGTTTAAGGTTTAATTACAAAATCAAACTTTCACCACACACTTATAAATGTGGCTCGCAGACAGTCCACTAGAATTTCAAACTTCGCAGAAATTTTTGCCTATGTAGTCATTGATCCTCATGTATTGGTTGATTTTCCTGTAACATCCGTGACGCTTCTTTTGCACAGAATTTTAATAATTAAGGTAATGAAGTGCAAACTACCATTTTTTTTAGGTACACTGACTTACCTTTTTACTGCAGTGTATTAACTGTCTGTTAAACAATATTTGATTTCTACAATGAACACAACCTTTATGTACAAGCCTAAAAGAAATAACATAAAATTAGATATAATAATCTTTCATAATTTGTTCTTTTGAATTTCAAATTACACATCATTAGTAGAGTCACTGTTACTGCTTTCAAGTGTATTAGTAGATATGTTATCAATCAAAGTCATTGTTGATTTTTTTATCCTGAATTGGCTTAGAAATGGTATTTGAATTGTCATTTAGATCTAGTTTTAATAGATCAATGTTAAAATCTCCCATCAAGTAACATTTCTTATTTTCTCGATTTATTATTTGTAGGATAGCAGACAGCCTATCCTCAAATTGCTTATAAATTATATGTATCATTCGGAGGTCTATATAATTTTCCAATCGATATGTTTTTTGTCGGCATATTTATTTGTTAAATCATTTGTCTCTGACATTTTGGTTTGAGAGTATTACAAAGTTAACCGTGGATTACATTGGAAAATGCAATATTCCAATACGTATCATATGAACAGTGCTTAACCACCATTCAACTTAAACTTAATTTTACCCTAAAGCCACCACAGCCCTCTCACTCAGTCAAGCGAGTAAAAGATCCCTAGGGGGTACTCCGGCTGGTAAATGATGGGGATGATCAAATGGAGGCAAATTTTAGGACCCAAAAAAATCCCTTAGTCTTCCAACATAACCCAAAAAATTCCTGTATTTAAATCAAGTCACCCAAAAAAATACTTGCCAAATTTTCCAATTCCAAAAATTCCCAGAATCGAAAATTAATTTCAAACCAAAAAACCCTTCGATCATCCCAAATCCCCGTCATTTAAAAGCCGGAGTACCCCCCCCCCCCCCCCGGAAAAGATCGCATAATAAAATTTAAACAACACTCATCTGTGTTCTGCATTTTGTACTGACCGAGTCATTTTAAAAATTACATAAACGAAGCAATACTTTCGGTAAGCCTATTCTTCCATTACAATAAACTTTTTACAGCATCTGTAGAGACTGGAAGAAAATGATGTTGCATTATTCACTGCGTTTAATACATACCGTACTGAAATATAGACAAGTCATGTCGATCAGCTGGTTTTGTCAACTTAACCAAAATTTATGACAGGACCATCGAAAGGCCGAATTTAGTTGCAACTGACACATATATGCAGGTTAGCAGAGATTTATTTATGACCAACATTTTTTTCGCGCGACGTGGTGTATGTACTTCTCTTGAATCGTTCTAAAAAACGCTCGGTCATACGCAAACAAAATGGCCGTATATTCCGTTGCAATGCTAGAAATGCACTAATGCCTCTCCCTCTTACCTTCGGCGTCAATTGTCTTCGATTTTTGCTCTCCTTTCTTCTGTGCAAGATTGTTATGTCAGATCGTGGAGATTATAAAGCCAAGTTTGTCATGTGGGAATATCATTTGAGTGAATTAACATGACACTGTGTTTGTTATAACTTAGTACCGCTGGGATTTGGGACCGGGATTTGCATGCTCACAAAATCTTCGTTTTGTCTTTTTCAACAGTTTTACCGGCAAGAATGGCAAAATTCAATCCAATAATAATCAGTCGGTCTTTCGTAGACCGCCGAAAATCCGCAGCTAGTGCTTCGGGAACGTCCCGAGTGTTATCAGAGACTGTTCGAAAGCACATGGTGAAGGTTTGCACTTTTCTGCACGTAATTTTTCGACAATGAGGTAAGATTTACGGATGTATAACTATATATTTATACGAAGCTTATTTTAAAAAGTGCAGTTAAACTGAAGCAAACGGTCTGAAGTAATGAAACTGCCAAGAACGTTTAGCTTAACACACATTTCTACCTAAGATTACGACCTTATGCAAAAATGGTTGCCACTAGCTGGATTTGTTTCTCGGTTGTCCCGAGTTCAAATCCTCGACCACGCCAACTGGTCTGCCTCCTGCCAGTTGGGATTTTTAACCTTGTTATGTTTATTTAAAATTATTTGTTTCCTCTGTTTCAGTGGCATGCCTGTAAACTACCTTATTGTTACTTATTTTCGCGGGACTTAATTTTCGCGATTTTCGCGATTTTCAAAAAATCGCGAAATTAAAGACCCGCGAAAATTAATTCTAAACGATTTCTATTGTATTTTTTATGCTAATTACGTATTTTTGGCCAAATCGCGAAAATTAAGTCTCGCGAAATATTCCTGTTCCATTTTCGCGAAATTAAGTACCCGCGAAAATAAGTAACAATAAGGTAGCTATCTCGAAGCTTAGTGCATGACCACTATAAACATATATTTATTTTATTCATTTCTTTTGTCTGTGATTGTGACACTTATATGGAATAATATGCCACAATACAAAGTTTGAGTGTTTTTGGTCAAGCCATTAGATGATAGTATGGCCTTTAAACTTCATACACTGTCACTTTATCTTTAAGTTAGAGTAATTTATTTTTGTTGACGAATGATTCTTCTGGAAGTCGAAAATTAACAGCCACCATAATATATTTGCATTGGGTCTATAACCTTATACAAGGACTATTAAAAGAGGAAGGTCGATGACAAAAGACGAACATAATTTACATTTTTACTGTATCTCACTGAAAATAACCTTACTTTAAACTTCTTTCCACAGGTTTAAACCTCATTAACATTGCTGGGCTTAAAATTACTTACTTTAGCATAATGAGTTGTTTACCTTTTGTCTGGAACCATCTCAGACAGTCAATATTGACACGGCATTTTCAGCTTCCCTGAGAGATGGTCCACATTGCCTAAGGGCCTCTTTAATCATTTGAAGCTGATTTGGGGAAAATACAGATTTCCAATATGATCCATCCGATGAATAACATACAAGCAACTCTTCCTTCGGTTGAATCTCTCTTGATGATTTAATCCAGACTTCGTTGTCTCTCTTCACAAATTCACAGTTTACTCTATGAGAAACAAGGCGTGAAAACTTTTCTGGGAGTAGACTGAATGGAAAGGAACCATCATTACAGAAAATTCCAAGGCCAATCTCAAATGCATTCTCCTGTCCATTTACTGAAATACATTCCCCGGCAATAGTAAGCTCCAAAGCATAGTCACCGTCTTGTTGAGAGGTTTTAAGGGTCGCAGTTGGCGCATAAGCACAAACAAAAACATTTTTCGGTATTGTTTTGTACGTGTACAAGCCAAGTCCTGTGTCTACACCTCCAACCCCAACGACAGTACTCTTGTCTACAAACAAATATGCTTCTCCTGTTTTGGTGGGTTTGTAGTGTGCACTTTCATCAGATGACCTATTTTGTATAAAGTAAAGACATGCGTACAGATTAAGTTTCAAGAGTTTGTCTCCTGGAAAAGCATAAACCATGTAATAACATGGACAGAAATTATAATTCTGAATACCAGTTTGGGTAGACAGCATAAGTGCACTGTCGTTATCCCATTTTTAACAGCAAAGATGCTGACATGTTTTTTTTTTACTTTTCCATTGATCATTTTGTCACATCATTCATGGTTTATGGTTTTCATATGTTGACGTTTCTTTAATCAGTTACATCATCTATTATTATGTAGATGCAAGTGTTTTACTGGAAGTGTAATATCCTTTATTTATTTAATAGATGTAATTAAATAGAGCCACCTGATTATTTTTTTTAGGTCAAAACTTTAGCATTACCCACTTCAAGTAACGCATTAATTGATTGATTGATTGATTGATTGATATCAAAGATTGATATCGATCTGTTTACAAAGTGATTTTGATTTCCATTACATGGCATTTTAGTTAATATTTAATCTGAGAATGAAAAAACGAAATAAGTAATAGAAATTGAACCTATCAGACAACATACTGTTGTGCTCCAGTGCCTGATAAAGTTAAACTATAGTGTTGAAAAATAGATTTTATCCCAACGCAAATCCACCAAATTCAATGCTGCCCACCCGAAAAGAAGGAAAAACCAGATGATTTGCTGTTATTTTCATTAAATTTAATTCCCTTTTATAGGCAGTTTAACTTTGTTTAAGCACTGGCACTTAACTTAACGTATTGATTTACAATAATGGACTTACCTAGTTATGTCGATATACATGCCACTGTGGGGTTCTCTCCCAGCAAACGCTTTTCTTGAATTGGCATTCGCCTCTGTGCGTGTTGTTTTGAGAGAGCACAGTTGCTTAGTTTCTTTCCTTTCATGCCACGGAAGAATTTTTTCAGAATAGTAAGCTGTTGTGGCATTACCGGCTGATGCAAAAGTGAAGTGCCTAAGGACTGCATCTTCAGAAGGATCACACTGAGCGCCATAGATAAAATTTCTTGTTGCATCACACCATAGTGGACCTATCTTATTTCCTTTAGCAACTCCTTGCAGGGCGAGTAGACGATTGTCTTGTGAGTACTTGGTGAAGACATGACAAAAGCCAGTGGTGACTAGTAGGGCATTTAGTGAAATCAGGAAAGGTTTTGCAGGGGATGCTGTTGTGTTGTGAAATGGTGACATTAATCGCTCACGCATTTCTGGTTTCCCATTCACTAGTGTTTCAAGATAATCGATGTATGTTTGTTCAGCTTCTGTTACACTTGGTGAAGAAAATTTGAACCAGTATTCCTTGATCGGGCGTTTGTAGATATCAATGAGTTGACTAAAGCCTTCTTGAACAAGTTCTTCACAAAGTTCAGCACTTCCTTGAATTAAAAACAGTCTGAAAAAAAAGTGTACAGCGCACAGACTTAAATGACCCAATCGCTTAACAAAGACGTGATCTAAATCATTGGTCTTGAAAAAGTGTACTGCTGATAATTCCGGAGCATCAATTCCGTGAAAACGTACATAGATGACATCTACATCTAAAAGAGGCCTTGCCTTGTTTCTATCTATGTTTGTTGCTAGCCCATCACCATCAATAGGGGTAACTGTTTGGTAATTTATGGGATCAGACAGGGGTGGACTCTGGGTGTTAGATACTGTAGATGTGAAAAGATTTCCAAGGATGTTAGCTTGGTGCATGTTATCTGGAACTTTACACTCATGATGGATCCTGTCAGCTAAATGTGCAACAGCAGTTCGTACTTCACCAGTGACCAGATGAGACATGGGCTCGTTAATGAAGCAGAGCAAAGGGAAATGGCATGCTGTCTGATACAACATTATTTGGTCTTGCAGACAGGAGGCAGAGGTGCCAAAATCCTCAATTCCGTCTAGGATGTCTAAAAGAGATGCCACTCTTGGCCTTCCACGCTGGCGCTGTCCCTCATCTTGGTGGCTTGTTAACTTGCGATGCTCATCTATACAGGCAGATAGGAAGTAGCCAATTTCAAATGATTGCTGGATGGCTAGCTGAAATCTTTGCTGCAGGGCCTGATGTAATTTTGACCGCGCCTGTTGGATAATACAACTAAATGTATATTAAAAGACAACAACTACAGGAATTGCAAGGTAGAGTTACATGTAGTATTGATAAATCCTTATAAAATCACTGTGATTAGTAATAGTTATTGGACTGAGTGGAGTACAATTCAGGGAGTAATTGGGTGAGTCATTTCAAAATCGGCCGAGCATGCAGCGCGAGGACGATTTGAAATTACGAGCACGAATACTCTCTGAATTGAACGGCGTGAGGTGCGAATGCTAATTAATCGTGTCAAAAAAATTCGAGTTTAGGGAGCCTTTGAGAACCTTTTTGCGAGAAAAAGTTATAATTCAATTGGGTGTACAAAAAGTAGAAAAACAGCGAGAAAAAACCCAGTCAAATGTGTGTGATTGATGTGCAAATGGCATATTTGACCAATTACAGGTATCCAATTTAAAGTTGCTCAAATTGTTTACCTGTAATTGGACACCCACGTCATTGTGCACTGATTAGGCAACAAATAAGGGCTTGCAGAACCAATCAAAATAGAGAATTTTGTTATAGGTACGAAAATAGTCACTACAGTGTATTGCTTGTTAAATTCATGTTGATGGTGATTATTTCTTATTCCACACGGAGAATTGGTCCATATTTATTCTACCGAAAGAAAGTTACTATGTTGAGTATTACCTTTCTTTTTTGAGAATATGGCGATTTACCTATCTTGCGAGTTCCAGGCATATAGAAAAAGCTGCCATTTTTTTTATGCGCACGCTAATCATGCATGGAATTATGCGCAGTAGGGATGGGCAATGCAATACTAGAAAAGACCTTAAATTTAATGTTTATTGTACCTGATCTGCTCCTTCAGGGTCCCTAGACAGTTGAGTAACATCGTCAGGACCAAACGTGATTATGGTGTCTGGATTGTGATGTCTATTGATCCGACAGTTGGACAGATATTGTAAATATACTGCAGCCTTGGCCGATGGTGATTTTGCTCTTGATAGCATCTCTTTAAGATACCTTGGATTTTTGATTTGTGACGCATCAAGATCGGGTATTTCCTCTTGTTGTTGTACTTGGGTCCTTGGAACCTGGTCAGTGACATAAAGAAACACAAAGGTAACAGTTTTTCACCCAAGTGGTTATTTAAGAAAATACATGGAAATGTGAAAGAATAGTCTGTCAATAGTGTCACTTTGAAATACTGTTCACAATGTTTTGAGTGCTATGAAATTCATGTTAATGTGTTTTCTATTTGTGAGTGAAAAACTGAAAAATAGCAAGTGCAAATACATTTAAGGTCAACCTCTGAACAATTTTAACTATATCTTGCTTACCTTCAGCGCTGTTGTTTTTCTTGCTACACGCCTCTTACGTTTCTGAACCTCCTTGCGCTGAATAGTACTTTCTGGAAAGGAAGCAGGCAATAATTTTTATGCGTACATGCAAGCTGTTTTTCAGTATCCTGTACCCTAAATTTCAGGAAGCAAAGTTTACTATATATTTCTCCACACCTGTAAAACTTTATTATAAGTGTTAAACAAAGAAAACAGATTTGACAGTACTTTGTTCTGTTATAAAGCACTCAAGGAAGTGACAGACACTAAAGATGTATATTCTTGACCTTTTGCTTTTACGTTTTATTTTTTCAGTTTGCTCTTGCTTAAAATACAATAATTAAAGATCTACTGACACTTATTCTGTCAGTTAATTTATCTCAGTCAGTCAGTGACTTGACAAAACTTTACCTTCAACTTCCTCGTGTACTGGTGAATTGGCCTGAGCTGAAATTGCAAGAAGTGAATCAGACACGAATTAAAATGATTTAAAACCAATTTTTTCATCATTTTAATGCATTCATTATTATAGTGAAGCTTTGTCACAAAGATTGTATAGTTTGAAGTCTCAAAAATCAACCATACCCCTCTCACCCCCAGTGGAATTTTTTACTCCCCCCCCCCCCAACCACCTTCAACATGTAACTTGCAATAAACCTCCATAAGTTTTTACAACTTATGTGGTTCCCCGACCCCAAAAACCCCATTAAAACCCCCAAAACCCACACAAGAGAAAATTCAAGCTTTGTTATTTAACTAGATAAGTGCCTTGTTGACTCAAAACGTTTTGTATAAGCCCCTTCTTCCCCATCCCCCTTCCCCAGGCACCCCTTAAGCATCAATAACAAGTGTTTTAAATTTCCAATTACAGGGAAAAAGAATTTGAAGACTACGTCCTCAGCTCACCTGTTACATCACTTTCAGTCTGTCGAGAAGTTGTGGGGATAACTTCCATGCTTGTTTGTGCTGAAGTAAATTGAAGAACAAGATGTCAATTAGTTTGCCAAAAACATATATGTTTCATTATGCATAAAAGTATTCTCTGGCTAAATAATAAATTCTAACTAAAGGTTTAGTTATATTTTAACACTTTCTTGCAAACCAGAGAATGCTTTTACATTTTGTTTAGTACAGTTAAAGATCTTGTCACACTCACTCTTAAACTGTCAGTTAATTTATTTCAATAAGTCAGTGAATTGACATAACTTTACCTGGATCTTCCTCGTGTACACATGATTGGATTTCCAAATGGGCTTGAGCTGAAATTGCAATAAATTTACCAGATATGCATTAAAATAATGACCAAAATAATGAACAGCGCACAAAAAAATCAGGTAACCAGTTGGAAAATACTTGATGCACACATTTCTCCTCGCAGTACAAATACTAAATCAAGATGAAAAAATACATTTTGAAACAAAAATATAATGAGTAAATGACGTGTGTCAATAAAATAATATCCAAGCCTTAACTTTCCTTGTTTTCTTGTTGGAATTAGTGTCACGATCCACTATCTGGAGAAGCCCCCCCCCCCCCCCCCATATTTTACCTTCTTCCTGATTAGCTGGAAGTGCAGAAGGTTGAGCAACATCAGGAGTTTCCTCGTGTGGTTGGCCTAGAACAGTGAAAAAATGTACTACACGTATGTGTAATATGCAAAGTGATGAAGATCTCATTTCTCCTCACAAGAGGAAAATACATTTTGAAATATTGAATTTAATACTTTACCTTCTTCCTGAATAGCTGGAATAACAGAAGGTGGAACCATGTGACGAGTTTCCTCGTGTGCTTGGGCTAGAACTGTAAAAAATGTACTGTGTAATATGCCAAGTGTTCAAGATCAATTTTTTCCTCACAATACCAACACTTAATCAAGGGAAAAACATTTTGAAATAAAAATATCATGGTGTGTTTAAAATATTAAAAAGCTGGTTTGTTGGGGGAAGGGAAATTTATTTCAAATAAAATAAATTTATTTCTAATTATTATACCTGCTGTGTCCATTGCAACTGGTGGTCTTTTTCTGGGGATTGGTGTCTCCTCTGAAAAAAAAAACACAAAAAAACATGTAACCAGTTGAAATATAATTTAAAATTGAACTGTAACCAGGATAAGACATATTAAAAGTGTAAAAAAGCGTTCTCTGGTTTAAAAAGTTAAGAAAAATATGAGCTTTCGGCTATTTTACTATAGCCTTTAACATTCGTTAAAGGCTATAGTAACGAACGTTAAAGGCTATAGTAAAATAGCGGAAAGCTCATATTTTTCTTAACTTTTTAAACCAGAGAACGCTTTTTTACACTTTTAATACAGTTGAAATATACTTGATCCACTATAAAGAGCAAGGAGGTTGTGAGAACAGTGGTGTGTTTAAAATATTAAAAAGCTGGTTTGTTGGGGGAAGGGAAATTTATTTCAAATAAAATAAATTTATTTCTAATTATTATACCTGCTGTGTCCATTGCAACTGGTGGTCTTTTTCTGGGGATTGGTGTCTCCTCTGAAAAAAAAAAAAAAAGAAAAAAATACATGTAACCAGTTGAAATATACTTGATCCACTATAATGATGCCATGTTATGTTTTGACATTATTGAAACTGGTGCAACAGTGTCAATGAATTTCACCACATAGCACTGAACATGACAAACTTAGTTATGAGAACAAGAAAGGAATGTATTGCTAAACCTTCATTTTTTTAAACCTAAAATCACTTCGATAATTGTGTTTAATGAAGTGGTGAAGGGGGTGGGGGTTGGTGGAGAGCAAAAAAAGACTTACCGTAATGATTCGATTTAGCGCCCGGGGCGCTTATTTACTTTTGGTACCTCAAGGGAGGGCGCCTATTCGAGACAGGGCGCTTATTCGGGACAGGGCGCTTATTTCATTTTTTGAGAAACAACCAAATGTTCAAAACAAAACTTAAATAAATATTAAAATAACTAACAATAACAGAACCTGTAACAGTAGCAAATTGTTGAAAGTTCAGTTACTTTTAAAAGAATTGTTCATTTTAGCAGTAAATATATACCTGTACAGTACGGTGAATGTTCATGAGTTTATCTATTCAACGTCAATGACTTCAGTAGGGGCATTTATCCACAATAGGGGCGCTTATTAGAATAGGGGCGCTTGTAAGAATGGGGACGCTTATTAGAATGGGGGCGCTTATTGGAATAGGGGCGCTTATTGACAAAAACACATTCGAAGGGGGGCGCTTATTCGGAAGGGGGCGCTTATTGGAAGGAGGGCGCTAAATCGAATCATTACGGTACTAGAGATTTATTAGGAATATAGTGTCTGTTTCTTAATATACCTATTGCAGTATCCATTTGAACTTGGGAGGCCTCTGTGGGTACTGGTAACTCTAAAAGAAAATGAGCGAAGAAAATGTTGTTACAAGCATTTGACACCTTGATATGTAATTAGATCAGCCTTGAGTGTAGCTAATTACTCAGGTTCTTGTAAGTTAAGTAATCGATTAATAAAGTATGTGAAAAAAAAATCAATTCGTTAATTTCAAATATTACCTGCTGTGCGGCTCGGCTGAAAATCTGCTGCTGCACCTAGCGAGTTGAAATAAAGCGTTTCAATATACTTCTTTTGAATTAATCATGCGTTTTTCACGGTCAATTGGTTGCTAATAATTGATATCACGGGAATAGTCCATAACAAGAGAGAGGTGACAAAAACGAGAACGCCATGGCTTAATTACCCTGGCTCTGACGTTCTAATTCAGCAATTTTGTCTTGCACTTGATCGAGAAGTTGTTTAAACTCTCCTGGAACCGTAGGTTTCATCGATTGAATTTTTCTCCAAAGAACGATTAGTTCTTCGAACAAAAACCTTGGCAAACGAACGAAGTTCATTATGACAAAGCGATTCTGAGTAAAAGAATGAATCTGTCAGTAAGTCCGTTGGTTTTAAGCGGAGTCTTGGCCAATAGAATTACAGCAGGTTGCTTAGCAACCTTACAATAACAACAGCCTTAGCAACAAAAACCCATAGCAACTCTCACACAGGGACGGACCATTATTTTTTTTAATGGGGAAAGGGGATTTCGAATGTTTACTTCTGATTAAACGAATTTTAAACAGCCCCTTCGTAGAAACCCCCTTGAACTGTAAATGTGGCAAGTCAGAGGCACTGTTTAAATGGGATGGGATTCGTGCACAGGACTGGGATTTCACTTCTTTATGAAAATAAAGTAAAAAAAAAAAAAAACAGGTCTGCACGAACTCCCCATGTTTCTTGTGGCAAAGGTTAATTTTGTATAAGGCTCCAATGCTCTCATTTAATTCAACAAAATTGTCAGGTCAGACATGTCAAGGTCGTTGTTTTCGTCACTGGCACGATCGTCGTCTTTGGTGGTGCGATGTCAGGGGGGCAGGGGAGCTGTAGCCCCCCGAAACGAAAATTTGGCGGGGGCGCGCAGCCCTACCCCCACGTTTTGGTGCGGAAAATATCACGAGCACAGCGTAAAATTGGTTTGTCAAGCTATTCCGTCTCGTGAGTAAGTTCAAACATCTTCGAAACTTCCTTCGACGTCTTCGGAAAACTTCGTTTACCTTCATAAAAGTTCGAAAATGATCGGAAACGTTCGTATGGCCTTCGAAAAACAATCGGAGAATCTTCTGAAATCTGGAGGGTCACATATTTTTGTTTCAAAATGTATTTTTTCCTCTTGATTAAGTATTTGTATTGTGAGGAGAAATGAAATCTTGATCACTTTGCATATTACACATAGTACTTTTTCACTGTTCTATAGCCCAACCACATGAGGAAACTCCTGATGTAAATCCACCTCCTACAAGTCCAGCTAATTAGGGAGAGGTAAAATATTGACCAGGGTCGTAACTAGCAAGAGGCAAGACGAGGCACTTGCATCGTCTTGATTTTTAACCAAAATTAAAAACAGGATATGTTGTTTTCGGAAAATAATCCCCAGTTGAACAACATTGATTTTTCTCAAGAAATACGTCATGAAAAATGTCTCTGAAAGCGTGTCAGAGCTTCTCAATTTCAAAATTTTCTAAAGGGCATGCACCCAGAACTCCCTAGCAAGATCTTGCCTCGTCTATGGCAAAGGTCTGGTTACGGCCCTGTTGACAAGACACTAAATTGAATGACAATGTTATTTATTCACCAATGTTCTTTGGAAATAGCCCTTTAGAAACAGGACTTTGTTTATTGTAACCATGCAAGGCTTTGCTGGAAAATAATCTGTACATGCATTAAAAGAATGTACATGTATTAGAGAAACAGCCATAGCCGTGTCATGTTTTCTGTTTTGAATTGTTAGTAACTTTCCTTTGGCATGTATATTTTGTACTCCTGGTGAAGTGAAGTCCTCTCTTTTTTGCAGATAGCAGATCGTGACTCTAATTTCAACAAGAACATTTAAGGTGGTGGCGCGGAGTGTTTTGGAACGTGGGAGGGGGGGGGGGGGGGGCTGAGACTATCCCAAAATACTCGGCAGATTTTCATATTTCAGTTTACTAAGTTTTTCATAATTATTTCAGTTTACTAAGCAAAATGCGCAACACGGCGCGCCTAAAATGACACGTACTGTCGAATTACACAGGGACTCAAGCGTAAACTGTCTTATTTACAAGCATGACTAAAATCGGGCTGCTGATAACCAATCACGTTCGATAATTTTGTTATAGTTTGGATTATTAACAAAATCGGACCACTATTCGTAGTTGCCGTATGTCATCTAAAGCTCTTGAGTTTTTGGAGTGAAACTGGTGACGGTGTCTCTTTAAGAGCCCCTCCACCGGATATTTTCTTATCTCATTCTTCTTTAAAAGAAAGATTGTTCATGAATCATTCAAAACTTGACCTCTTGTTCTCTGAAATCAATAACTGGTCGACGAAATTGTGTTAGCAAGCACTTTTAAATAGTGGAACTAAAGTGAAACCTCCGAGGTTATGCTTCTAGATTTCTGTTGACTTGTTTAACGCTTTGATTTTCAAGACAGGTGCTCCGGGTGGTGGGTCGTATTCTGAAAGAAAATGCTTGAATTTTTCACGTGAAAACTAATTTATAAGTCTATACAGTGAAACATTCTTGTTCGGCGGGAGATCATATGCTGTGACGTCGTCATTTTCAATTAGGTCTTACAGTAGAGACGAAAACGGCATGTTTCAAACGTTTCCACTCTCGAGAGCGAAAACATGCGTTTTCGGTCACAAGAGTTCGATTGGAATCGGCGCAACTTATTCTCCCGACAGGGAAAGCGGTGTTTCTTGCGATCAGAAACAGTCTGAAAGAGAGTGTGGATGGGGTTAATGAAAGCTGAGAGTCTGCCAAATTCTAGCTGTGAGCTGAGAAATGCTGCACTTTTTGACTGCTAGATGAAAAATTCAACGTATCGTAGCGTCACGTGATATATGCCCCAACTAAAATTGGGGAATATCCAAGTGATTTTTCCCAGTGCTCAGCCAGATTGTATTGTTATACGTTAAATAGAACTGAACATTTTGAACAGAGCAACAATATTTTGAACGCCAACATAATTATTTTAACGCTTAAAAGCGTTAAGAGAAGGTTTCCCCATGTAAGCCTTGTGTAAAATTATTTGAAGGACAATAAAAACAATAGCCGAAGTTTGGCTTCAAAAATATGCACGGATATTTGTCCTGAGACATAATGTTCGCTTCTGGGAAAAGATAATATCCGTGGACAAATATCCGTACATACTTTTGCTCCAAATGGAGGCTATTGTTTAGGCCATCCCAATGAAATGTTTCGTTTCCCATCGCCCGACCGACCCATTTTTTTCGAAATGTAAAAAAAAACCCAGATTCACTAGTCAAAGAAGCAAGTACTTCAATTAACAAGCACACGATCTTGTTTTATTAACAACAATTGGTATGATGTGATGTCTTTTTTTGTCTTTAATAAACATCGATACTACGTTATTTCAAGACTGTTAAGGAATAACGAACGAAAAGACCACGTTTTCGAGTTGACTTTGTAATACGGCAGGCCTTTTCTTTCCTAGCAGCCCGGCCTTTTCTGGAACCCAGAACCCTTCAAGTGTTCATTCTTCTTCTTTTTTTTTTTTTGCCCGACCGACCGACCCACCATCACAAGAGACGGAGCGATGGGAAACGAAATATTTTATTGGGATGGCCTTATCAGTGTATCCTCCGCGAGGTATATGCTCGCTGCTTAGTCTTGTGGTAAACTTTTGATTTGCAAACCTTCCTGAATTTGTTTTAAGCAATTTTTAACTGTGTCAGAAACACTAAAACCACTTAACGCTCCCGGGGAAAGCCTCATTTCACTCCACTTTATTCCGGGTTGCTTAGAAAACATCAATGCATTAAAAAAACAACAACACCAATTCATGTCAACCGTGACCTTTAATAATATCATTATCAAAACAACACAGTTGCTTATTAATTACCCGCTTGTTCATATACGGTAATTATTTCATTTAAGTTCACTTAATATACTATTTTAATGCGTATACATGTTAAGCTTAACAGCTACCATACAAAATAGAAAATCATGAAACGCTACTAGTACATAGAAAGCTAATTGTTTATAATCAATGCCTTAGTAAAAATATAAACATTTTCTTTCAATGATTTTGCCTTAGTAAAAATATAAAAGTCTGCATGATTGGATTCCAATCAAACGCAGCTAGAAAATCAATAGAAAATCGAAAAAGATTGTAAATACCTGTATATCATGTAATATTTCCTACGATCAAAAGCTCGTACGTAAAGCTTATTGCTTATAATCAATTACACTTTATGTGAAAATGTTTCAGGACAATCTTTTAAATGATTTTTCCATGATTGGCTTCCAATCAAATGGAATAAAAACATAAAGATAATACTGATTGAATATAAAGCATCTAGAAAAATGTATTTTTATCCAATGATCGTTTTGCCCTTTTCCTTGTGAACTAGTGTTAATTGGAGCCATGTGTAGCATTATAGGAAAAAAAAAGGATTATTTCCTTTCACCATTGCCTTAAATTTGCACTGAATAAGTCATTTAATGTAAACAAACAAGAATATATCGCGAGCATTATCAATGGTACTGTCACACAAACTGGGATAAAATTTTAAAAAAATGCAATCCGTTTCAAGGGTCTATAATTCAGTTGACCTATCAATGCGTCACATGCCTCCTCCTAAATTCTGCCCAACCAGGTGGGGGCACTAGGAAAGGTATAAAATCCCACCTCTCGTCAGCTCTTTCCGAAAGTGATTGTGGTGCAAAATTTTGAAATTCAAACTGGAAAACGAAAGAACCCTCTAAAATTACTGTGGGTGGGGCTTGCCCCCTGTTAATAGGATATAACTGCTGACGACAGTGTGGACAGCGGGGCATCATTTTTGTTTGGTAATGAAAGCACTTCTGCAAACACGATTCGTGAATTTTTTTTGAGCAGCAAGGAAGTTTTCGAGAGGGTTCCTGCCCTGGAGTGTAACAAATAATGCACTTTGAAATCAAAAATCGTTCCATGCGCTCTTTATCTCTCTTGAAATTCCTGCGTCTCTTTTTTTCCCTGTTGTGTGACTAACTCAAAAAAAAAAAAAAATGTCAGTATTAAGGATGACTCCATTGTGCTAACAATTTGTAGATTGTGTTGCCCCGACAACTGTCCTTAGATCACACAAACGAATGTTTGAGTTTTGCAATTCATTCTGACAAGAAACAGTGGAGTTTCTATTTGCGTTTATTACCACGGACAATAATTGTCCAAAAACTTTAAAAAAAGGTTAACTTTGAACAGTTCGATTGGTCAGGGCAGGGCGCTCAATCGGGGAAACACAATCTTACTTGTCAGTAGGAAAATCTCTTGCATAAATCGTATGCTCGATGTCAAAGGATCCTCAACTGTTTAACAAACACGTCACTTTAAAAGTTTGGCTTGGGTTTTCAGTGCAGCGCGCGTTTTTTAAACAATCTAGAGCTTATTTGGCACGAATGGTATTCCACTCAGTGTACGAAAACCGACCCACAGGTAACTTATGCACGAATGGCTTCCATTCAAATACTTCGCAGCGGGGCTACTTAAGATATGTATGTTTTGTTTTTGTTTTTGTTGTTCTAATCCACCAAACTTTAATTGATTAGTTAACAAATAAACATGCAACAAGAAAACATAAAACTTTATTCAGGAAATGCAAATTCCGAAAAGGAGCGATACATTTCAATTTTAAATGTCGCGACTCTGTAAAACGTATTTGCAAGCCGAACACTATTTTAACATAGTTGCTGGCAAATCTCTTCCTTGGAACTTCTAAGTTCGTAGATGCCTTCTTCTCTATTGTAATGTACGTCAACGGGGTAGATTAAACTAGACACGTTTTCTTCCCAGAGTGAATGGCCTACTTGAAATCTATAATGATTCGTGTTTTCCTCTTTAAACCAAGCGAGTCGAGCAGTTCGACCATCCGCGCTGTACTTCAATACCTTAGCCAAGAATATTTCCGGCGATTTTGCTTGAACATCTGAGGGTACAAGGGCGCACATTTCCCCAATGGCTGGTGGGATTCTGTCTGTCTCTGAGTTCGTGTCCTCATCCTCAACATCGGAAGGCAGAACAGGATCATCTATTATGGAATTAACTGCAGACTGGTTAAGATAACGATAGGCGCGCTTCGTTCTTTCCTGCTGACTCCTTCTGTCATAGATCTGCATCTGAGTTCGAAGGCTGTGTTTACAAGCGCGCGCTAAGCTTTCAGCTAGTTGGACGTCTGAACAATCTTTACTAGACCTGAAATGTTCAATTAAACTATGGCGCATTTCGTTTATTGTGCAATGAAACCCAAGATTCTTTTGGAAGATTTTCGCCACGTACCGGGAAAATGTACTTGGGGATCTGAATGCCATTCCCTGGGTGTTGACAAAGAAAAAGTCATGTGTAGAACCCTTAGCCAGGAGTTTTGGTCGAGACCATTCTGTGAAACGCTTTAAATGGAAATCAAGGAATTCAAACTCGCTGATGTCGATGAGGTTACAGCCATAAAATTTAACTGTTTTAAACCCCTTCTCAACAAGACGGGTTAAGCCTGTTTCGGCAAAAATGATGAGATTTTCTCCCGCGGGCAATTTTCGGACGAGTTCATCAACTTGAAGCTCTGGGACTTTAACAGCGATGCGAAGGGTTCTGAACTCCCTAGCACGGCCAGGATTTATCGCAAAAAGCAACAAGAGGGTGAAATCCATGTGCAGACGAGCCTTCTCCTTGCTGTCTGTCTCTGCCTCGTACTTCTGATGAAGAGAGCGTGTTAATTCTTGAAACTGAGGCCAGAATAATTTCGTACTCTTTGGCCCTTTCGCAGATTCGATTATGGCATGCTCCCTGTTGAGTTGGTTCTGGAGTGCGCGAAGGTCGCATATGCTGTCCACTTCATCATAATTTCTGCGACGGTCGTCTGAGTGCACAAATTTCGAGGCAACTATTAGCGAACTCACATACAGAGCGGCAGTGCTGTTTTTCACGCGTCTAGAACGTTTAATGTGCTTAATGAAGGATTCGACGACTCTCATGTCGCCTACAAGGTCAAGGCAGGGCTCCAGATTCAAATTATGCGCGCAATAAGCTAAGAAGATCACTATTCGCTCTAAATTTTTGGACCAAGTAACATCAGACATTTTCGACTGCCTCCGCTTAAAATTTATGTCTGATTGAAAGAAGTCTTTCATTGCGCTTACACTTTTAATGATTCCTGGAAACGGAGCCACGTCAAGATCTTTTCTTCGAAACAGATCAACAATATCCTCGTCTTCAACGCCACTTTCTTCGCCTGAAGAATTGCCATCGCTCTCGCTCTCCGAACTGTCGCTAGAGGGTTCAAATTCTGACTCCGACGAAACCGAATTATCTGGTGTTTGCGCCTGCGATTCTGAAAACCCAGCCGATTGATGGACACGGGATGAGCTTACAGGGGAATCTGTGCTTTTCAAGAGATTTTCTACTAAAAAGTTTGTACTGGGCTGCGTGTGTTGTTTTGAAGGCGTGCTATTTTTTTCGCGCTCATAATTACTGTTATTGTTGCTAGCAACATTTAAGTAGTGTTCATACAGCTGCTTATTTGAATCTTCCTGTCGTTGAGTGCGAGAGTCTTGATAGGCCTGTAAAATACTGACGTCTTGCTTGGAAATCAATGATAGTACTTTATAACCTGCTAAGTTAGGTCTGGTGCGTCTGAGCTTGTCCTGAACTTTTTGTGGCGTCCTCATTAGCTTCAAACCAAGATTTCGCATGCGTGATTTAATAGTAGCCTTTGGTATGTCGGGATACAGTTTATCACAGACCTCCATGAAAACATAGTAAGCTTTTCCATGGCATCTTACCGGCTCGATTTCAGGGTGCTCCTCCGCAATTCCGTTGCCATCAGAATGGTAATTTTGGGAAGACAGTGTTGCCTATACAAAGAGAGACAGAGAGCGAAAGCATGTTACTACAAATCATTTAACAGAATCCCAAAAGGAAAACAAACAACACAGTATGGGGCCCAGTTCTCGTCCGCTTTGTGTTCAATGCGTTTCTTCACTCCCCCAACAACAACAACAACAACAACAACAACAACAACAAAGTTTATTTGAACTGTAAAATTACAAAGAAATGTTTAAACAATAAATAAATTAAAAATACATACAGTTGCTGGTCACCCAAAATAACTAGAAAGCTAAACTAGTTGGGTGACCACCATTTATTAATGGTTACCAAATGGATTAAAAGAAAAAGTTATTTCCTTCAAACAACAGGCTGATCGTTGTGCTCTAATTATCTTGAATGCGATTCTTCAACTCGCTATAGAACGCTCACACGTCGAGTTTACGCGAAGGTAGGTGAATTTGTTCTTCCGAAAACTTGCTTGGTTACAACTCCTTAAAGTTCATGGATGTAGTTAAATTCGTATTTTGTCTGAAAGCCCCTACCAAACGAGCGAATTTTTGGCATGTGAAACGTAAAATAACACAGTTTTCTGCTTAAGTTAACGTTCCGCTGAACCGTTGTATTTGCTGGTCTTAATTTACTTCGATTTGTTTTTGTGCGACTTTTGCGTATTTGCCTATTATAGATAAGCGCTTCATTTGCTCTAGCCAGAATGAAAGAAAGAAATGTGTTCAAAATAAAGGTTAATTAAATCTCTAAGTTGTGAGTTTACTCTTGTCTTGTCTACTCTACAACACCTATTAAATTCTTTCGAGACTGTTAACGGCATCATGTTTTCAATTTCCCCAGTGAATTAAGGGACGTGTATGATTTTGTAAACGTGAAAAAATCAATGCTTTGAAGACGTGACAACCAGCAGTGTTTTCAAGAATACAAAACCCTAGACGTTTCGTGAGCGGAAAATTAATTTTCTTAAAGCTGGCAAGTTAGAATAGAGCGCTTGTTAGACTGTTTTCACTGCAAATTAAACCATCTAAATGCAAATTGCCAGAACCTGCAGTTTGGAGAGAAACTAGGCGCGTTTAAAACCTTTTTGTCTTAAGTAAAACAAAGCCGCATAAAAATAATCTGGGATCCAAAAAAACAACTAAGTTTGCAGAGTGATTTTATGTCTGTGAAAATTAATTGAGCCTTTATTTTACAGAGTTACGCACAAGCTTTTTTTTTTTTGCTTTTTTCTACACAACAAAGAGTAGTCTCGTATGATTCTTCATTGCGCAAGTGAAATATGTTACGGCATCATGTTTTCAATTTCCCCAGTGAAAGGAACGTGTATGATTTTGTTAACGTGAAAAATCAATGCTTTGAAGACGTGACAACCAGTAGCGTTTTCAAGAATACAAAACCCTAGACTTTTCGTGAGCTGAAAATTAATTTTCTTAAAGCTGGCAAGTTAGAATAGAGCGCTTGGGAGTTATTTTTAAGTAAGCATTTAATCGAGTAAGCGATTAACTACTTAAAAACCACTAATGAAATTAACTCATCCTTGACCCAGGCCAAAGCGATCAGTTTCAAGTAGGTGAAATACTTCAATTGGCTTATGATTCGCTTGTTATTCGCGAATGACATTTTATCAAGTTAAACAGTAATCATACAAAGATTCGAATATTAACGAGAATATTTTCGGGTGTTTTGGAATGTAAAATTAAACCGCGCTGTAAAAATTTGGTTTATTTCTTTGGAAATGTAATCGCTTTTTTAACGGCCCCTTCCCCCGGTTTTTTTTTTTTTTTTTTTTAAGGCAATGGAACTGTACGCTTTTCTTGTCTCCAAAAGGCAGTTTAGATATAAATGTTGCAACACTGTCTTGTATCATGCATTTAGTATGGTTAGTCTTTTAACTACCTCTATCCATGTCTCATTAAAGCCTGCATGAGATCCTTACTTTCTATGGTACACTATTTGCCATTGGCCTAAATTCAGACAACAACTGTCTGGCTATAAAAGTTTATAGAATGAACTTTAGCATCATTCGCTAGTTGTATCGCTTGTGTTACTGTAACTAAGTTCGAAATTCTTAATCAATTAAACATCCCACTTAATCACCGTTAATTTTAATTAAAACATCGCAGTTCATAAACATACAATCACCAAATTAAAACCAAACAGTCGAGTCATGAACTTACCGGACGCCTTTCATTCCGGCTTGAGGTTGCAGCGGGGACTCCATACAATGTTGGACGATCATTTGAGGATAGCCGTTGGTCAGGACGATGACACATCTATAAAGACAAATATCATGTCAATTGTTTACAGAGTTATAACATACCTTATTACATGAAATTTTCGCGACACGTTAATTTCGCGAATTTCGGGATTCTAAAAAAATCGCGAAATTAAAGTGACGCGAACAATAAGTGTCGCAAACATAACGTGACGCGAAAATTAAGTGACTCACATTATGCCAATAATCAAGAAAGAACGAGTTTAGTACCACTGGGGGAAGGAATTTTCAATGTGAAAATTGACTTAAGAACAGTAATTCACCTACTAGCGTGAACTGCTTGTGGCCATTGTGGGAGCTGCATTGTTGTTACTGTTGACATTTAGTCCCGCCGTTGCATTTTTGTTTCTTTGATAAAGTCGTTTTATTTAATTCAAGGACATGTTAGATAATACTGCCAAGGAAATGTAAATTGTGTCTTCCTCAAAAACGCGAAATTGAAGTGATTCAAAATAAAATTTTTTTCGGAAAATCGCGAAATTTCTGTGTCGCGAAATATGCGCACCTCAAAATCGCGAAATTAACGTGTCGCGAAAATTTCATGTAATAAGGTAATCGTTTAAGCGCCATCCCAAAGAAATTCGATAAACATCAAATTTTCTTACCGAGAGCGTGTTATTAAGACTCATCTCTGAAACCAGTCCCTTTTTTCAATCCCTGTGTAGACAAGAGGAAACGGAAAACTGCGTAAGAATTAATTGACAAATTGAAAAACAAAACTGACGAAACAACTGACCCAAAGCAAGAATATGTTTTGCGATAAATCATCCGATGAAAGTGTAAACAATTATCTCAGATTTCAGCGTTCTACACCGCTGAATGATCATTTATGAACGGAAGAACGTTATAAACAGCAAATCCTCTTACCAAAAAAATGCGTCACTCGTTTTTAAATTCTCGGGCTGCTATCTCAGCTATCCCTCGCTCTGTTTGATAAACAAAAGAAAACTGTGTAAGGCAGCTTATCTTCCAAGACAAATTATAGCTCGTTAACTTAACTCGCATTGCAGGCATTCAATTATCAGTCTGCTTACCTTCAGGTGTGGAAAGTTTATTTTGGAAACTTCATGTCAACCTTTCTGCTTTAACTCTGTTGAAATAGAAAATATTTAACATAAGAGTCTGGCTGAACAATGCATCGAGCGCTATATAAGTTTAGTGGGGATTTAAATGTTGACCAATTGCTCTACATGATTTCTTCACGATTTAATTCTCTTTAGCAATCTAGCTGTTTGGGTCTTCCCACTAACTGGGAAGCCAGCTGGCACGCATTACACGCTCTTTAAAAGCGAACAATAACTTTTTCGGCGAACCAACAACAGAACAACATCAAAAGAACGCTTGTCGTGGTAGACGGGTAGCCAATTTCGTATTCACTAAAACTTACCTTCTCTTAGTGATTGCAAGACAGGCCTCCTAACTCATCTGCTCCCCATTACAGTAAGAGCTCAACTGAATTAAACAATGCTTTGCCATACCCTTTATCACAGTGGGGGCCTGGAATTGGTAGCTAAATATAATCTTTGGCCTTTTGTAAGACGAAGCGATCTGCTTTCATGTAGTCCTGAATCCATCTTTGTCCAGTCACCTAAAACAGTTTCAAAAAATACGACATTTGTGACTTTGTAAAACGATAACTTTGTGTGGGGCTTTCCTTTCTCTGACGAACCAAAAACTAAAAACAGATAGTTCCGCTGTGAATACTTCATTGTTTACAAGTTGCGGGCATTAAGAATGGAATGTTATCAGTCTTAATGGTCGTATCAACAACCTGGTTAGCACACAAAGAATTAGCGGGGCCTTAAGCGATTTTGTTGCAATTATGTACCGAGTTCTGAATATTAAAAATGGTCTCCCTATAATTCTTTTAATCGAAACTGGTTACAAATTCGTGCGTTCAGTGGCAGGTACTGAGTAAGCAGGCATGCTATTTAAGTGCCCGTTTACGGTGTCCAAAGAGACGAAGCGATGATTGACGCACGTTAGCTGTGAAAACTTAACAACTTAAGTAATCCACTTATCAATCGTTTGACATTACTTAAAGGGTCTCTACTGATCACATCCAGATAAGAAACCAATAAGCTGGTGAAATTGATCTGATTGCTACTTGACGTTTCCCACGATATAAATCCGATCCCGACATAACAAACGTTGCGTGTTATGTACTTCAGAAAACTCCGTGAGACGGCTTATCTTCAAAGACAAATTATAGCTTGTTAACTTAACACCCACTGCAGGCATTCAATTATCACCATACCTTCAAAAAGAAAACAAACTCTAAATATCCACTAATCAGCCGGCCCTAGGCAGAGAGGACAGACAATTAAGGTTACCACAAACTAAGTTTTTTTTGTTTTTTTTCCAAGCAACACTGACTCAACTCTGTCATACAAGTGTTGATCAATACAAATTATGCACACTGCAATAAGCTTGTGTCCACATAAGAAACTGAACTGTTATTGGATGAAAGAAGTTTTAAAACTTGTAACAGTCGAAATTTGTGCGATCAGCCGTTTCTTAATTTCTTACAACTGAACTCAGTAGCGCAAATTAATGCACCTGTCAGTGACTTCAACTCTGGTCACAGATTTCCCTGGTTGTGCAGTCAAAATGACTGACCTTGTCTTTGATCAAGTCCAGTTAAAGCGACTGCCATAATTGCAAACAACTCTCGGACGATTACTGTCTAGTTAATAGAAGGCAGTTTTACCTGAGTTTTTCGGTTTAAGCCGCAGAGCAACACGGACAAACGATCACTTGCACATTATGAACGGCCGGACGGGGAACAACCTCCAAATATCCACCAATCACTAGCCGGCCCTAGGCACAGGAGAGACAATTAATACAAGTCATACAAGTGTTGATCAATACAAATTATGCACACTGCAATAAGCTTGTGTCCACATAAGAAACTGAACTGTTATTGGATGAAAGAAGTTTTTAAAACTTGTAACAGTCGAAATTTGTGCGATCAGCCGTTTCTTAATTTCTTACAACTGAACTCAGTAGCGCAAATTAATGCACCTGTCAGTGACTTCAACTCTGGTCACAGATTTCCCTGGTTGTGCAGTCAAAATGACTGACCTTGTCTTTGATCAAGTCCAGTTAAAGCGACTGCCATAATTGCAAACAACTCTCGGACGATTACTGTCTAGTTAATAGAAGGCAGTTTTACCTGAGTTTTTCGGTTTAAGCCGCAGAGCAACACGGACAAACGATCACTTGCACATTATGAACGGCCGGACGGGGAACAACCTCCAAATATCCACCAATCACTAGCCGGCCCTAGGCACAGGAGAGACAATTAATACAAGTCATACAAGTGTTGATCAATACAAATTATGCACACTGCAATAAGCTTGTGTCCACATAAGAAACTGAACTGTTATTGGACGAAAGAAGTTTTTAAAACTTGTAACAGTCGAAATTTGTGCGATCAGCCGTTTCTTAATTTCTTACAACTGAACTCAGTAGCGCAAATTAATGCACCTGTCAGTGACTTCAACTCTGGTCACAGATTTCCCTGGTTGTGCAGTCAAAATGACTGACCTTGTCTTTGATCAAGTCCAGTTAAAGCGACTGCCATAATTGCAAACAACTCTCGGACGATTACTGTCTAGTTAATAGAAGGCAGTTTTACCTGAGTTTTTCGGTTTAAGCCGCAGAGCAACACGGACAAACGATCACTTGCACATTATGAACGGCCGGACGGGGAACAACCTCCAAATATCCACCAATCACTAGCCGGCCCTAGGCACAGGAGAGACAATTAATACAAGTCATACAAGTGTTGATCAATACAAATTATGCACACTGCAATAAGCTTGTGTCCACATAAGAAACTGAACTGTTATTGGATGAAAGAAGTTTTTAAAACTTGTAACAGTCGAAATTTGTGCGATCAGCCGTTTCTTAATTTCTTACAACTGAACTCAGTAGCGCAAATTAATGCACCTGTCAGTGACTTCAACTCTGGTCACAGATTTCCCTGGTTGTGCAGTCAAAATGACTGCCTTGTCTTTGATCAAGTCCAGTTAAAGCGACTGCCATAATTGCAAACAACTCTCGGACGATTACTGTCTAGTTAATAGAAGGCAGTTTTACCTGAGTTCGGTTTAAGCCGCAGAGCAACACGGACAAACGATCACTTGCACATTATGAACGGCCGGACGGGGAACAACCTCCAAATATCCACCAATCACTAGCCGGCCCTAGGCAAGGAGAGACAATTAATACAAGTCATACAAGTGTTGATCAATACAAATTATGCACACTGCAATAAGCGTGTCCACATAAGAAACTGACGTTATTGGACGAAAGAAGTTTTTAAAACTTGTAACAGTCGAAATTTGTGCGATCAGCCGTTTCTTAATTTCTTACAACTGAACTCAGTAGCGCAAATTAATGCACCTGTCAGTGACTTCAACTCTGGTCACAGATTTCCTGGTTGTGCAGTCAAAATGACTGACCTTGTCTTTGATCAAGTCCAGTTAAAGCGACTGCCATAATTGCAAACAACTCTCGGACGATTACTGTCTAGTTAATAGAAGGCAGTTTTACCTGAGTTTTTCGGTTTAAGCCGCAGAGCAACACGGACAAACGATCACTTGCACATTATGAACGGCCGGACGGGGAACAACCTCCAAATATCCACCAATCACTAGCCGGCCCTAGGCACAGGAGAGACAATTAATACAAGTCATACAAGTGTTGATCAATACAAATTATGCACACTGCAATAAGCTTGTGTCCACATAAGAAACTGAACTGTTATTGGATGAAAGAAGTTTTTAAAACTTGTAACAGTCGAAATTTGTGCGATCAGCCGTTTCTTAATTTCTTACAACTGAACTCAGTAGCGCAAATTAATGCACCTGTCAGTGACTTCAACTCTGGTCACAGATTTCCCTGGTTGTGCAGTCAAAATGACTGACCTTGTCTTTGATCAAGTCCAGTTAAAGCGACTGCCATAATTGCAAACAACTCTCGGACGATTACTGTCTAGTTAATAGAAGGCAGTTTTACCTGAGTTTTTTCGGTTTAAGCCGCAGAGCAACACGGACAAACGATCACTTGCACATTATGAACGGCCGGACGGGGAACAACCTCCAAATATCCACCAATCACTAGCCGGCCCTAGGCACAGGAGAGACAATTAATACAAGTCATACAAGTGTTGATCAATACAAATTATGCACACTGCAATAAGCTTGTGTCCACATAAGAAACTGAACTGTTATTGGACGAAAGAAGTTTTTAAAACTTGTAACAGTCGAAATTTGTGCGATCAGCCGTTTCTTAATTTCTTACAACTGAACTCAGTAGCGCAAATTAATGCACCTGTCAGTGACTTCAACTCTGGTCACAGATTTCCCTGGTTGTGCAGTCAAAATGACTGACCTTGTCTTTGATCAAGTCCAGTTAAAGCGACTGCCATAATTGCAAACAACTCTCGGACGATTACTGTCTAGTTAATAGAAGGCAGTTTTACCTGAGTTTTTTCGGTTTAAGCCGCAGAGCAACACGGACAAACGATCACTTGCACATTATGAACGGCCGGACGGGGAACAACCTCCAAATATCCACCAATCACTAGCCGGCCCTAGGCACAGGAGAGACAATTAATACAAGTCATACAAGTGTTGATCAATACAAATTATGCACACTGCAATAAGCTTGTGTCCACATAAGAAACTGAACTGTTATTGGACGAAAGAAGTTTTTAAAACTTGTAACAGTCGAAATTTGTGCGATCAGCCGTTTCTTAATTTCTTACAACTGAACTCAGTAGCGCAAATTAATGCACCTGTCAGTGACTTCAACTCTGGTCACAGATTTCCCTGGTTGTGCAGTCAAAATGACTGACCTTGTCTTTGATCAAGTCCAGTTAAAGCGACTGCCATAATTGCAAACAACTCTCGGACGATTACTGTCTAGTTAATAGAAGGCAGTTTTACCTGAGTTTTTTCGGTTTAAGCCGCAGAGCAACACGGACAAACGATCACTTGCACATTATGAACGGCCGGACGGGGAACAACCTCCAAATATCCACCAATCACTAGCCGGCCCTAGGCACAGGAGAGACAATTAATACAAGTCATACAAGTGTTGATCAATACAAATTATGCACACTGCAATAAGCTTGTGTCCACATAAGAAACTGAACTGTTATTGGATGAAAGAAGTTTTTAAAACTTGTAACAGTCGAAATTTGTGCGATCAGCCGTTTCTTAATTTCTTACAACTGAACTCAGTAGCGCAAATTAATGCACCTGTCAGTGACTTCAACTCTGGTCACAGATTTCCCTGGTTGTGCAGTCAAAATGACTGACCTTGTCTTTGATCAAGTCCAGTTAAAGCGACTGCCATAATTGCAAACAACTCTCGGACGATTACTGTCTAGTTAATAGAAGGCAGTTTTACCTGAGTTTTTTCGGTTTAAGCCGCAGAGCAACACGGACAAACGATCACTTGCACATTATGAACGGCCGGACGGGGAACAACCTCCAAATATCCACCAATCACTAGCCGGCCCTAGGCACAGGAGAGACAATTAATACAAGTCATACAAGTGTTGATCAATACAAATTATGCACACTGCAATAAGCTTGTGTCCACATAAGAAACTGAACTGTTATTGGACGAAAGAAGTTTTTAAAACTTGTAACAGTCGAAATTTGTGCGATCAGCCGTTTCTTAATTTCTTACAACTGAACTCAGTAGCGCAAATTAATGCACCTGTCAGTGACTTCAACTCTGGTCACAGATTTCCCTGGTTGTGCAGTCAAAATGACTGACCTTGTCTTTGATCAAGTCCAGTTAAAGCGACTGCCATAATTGCAAACAACTCTCGGACGATTACTGTCTAGTTAATAGAAGGCAGTTTTACCTGAGTTTTTTCGGTTTAAGCCGCAGAGCAACACGGACAAACGATCACTTGCACATTATGAACGGCCGGACGGGGAACAACCTCCAAATATCCACCAATCACTAGCCGGCCCTAGGCACAGGAGAGACAATTAATACAAGTCATACAAGTGTTGATCAATACAAATTATGCACACTGCAATAAGCTTGTGTCCACATAAGAAACTGAACTGTTATTGGATGAAAGAAGTTTTTAAAACTTGTAACAGTCGAAATTTGTGCGATCAGCCGTTTCTTAATTTCTTACAACTGAACTCAGTAGCGCAAATTAATGCACCTGTCAGTGACTTCAACTCTGGTCACAGATTTCCCTGGTTGTGCAGTCAAAATGACTGACCTTGTCTTTGATCAAGTCCAGTTAAAGCGACTGCCATAATTGCAAACAACTCTCGGACGATTACTGTCTAGTTAATAGAAGGCAGTTTTACCTGAGTTTTTTCGGTTTAAGCCGCAGAGCAACACGGACAAACGATCACTTGCACATTATGAACGGCCGGACGGGGAACAACCTCCAAATATCCACCAATCACTAGCCGGCCCTAGGCACAGGAGAGACAATTAATACAAGTCATACAAGTGTTGATCAATACAAATTATGCACACTGCAATAAGCTTGTGTCCACATAAGAAACTGAACTGTTATTGGATGAAAGAAGTTTTTAAAACTTGTAACAGTTGTAACAGAACCAAAATGTCTTCTTATGGTAGTCACATTTAATATGTAGCTTTAAAAAGCTTTGTTTTAAATTTTAAAATATGTTCTGACCAAGAAAACTTATTGCACCACACTGTTTTGTTTTCCTCTTCAATAGTTTTGGTGGGTGAGATTTAGTTGCCCAACCTTTACTCTGAGTAAAGTTGAGCCATTAAAACTTAGAGGGCAGATAGAAGTTCAAAAAGTTTTTTCTTCCTCTGGGGTTTGTATTAAATGTGACTATGATAAGAAGACATTTTGGTTCTGCTGCTGGGACTGTGTAACATCCATGACACTGGAGTGTAACGTCCCTGACAACACAATTTGTCTCCCCATTGCATCAGTGAGAAATAATGGTTTAAGGTTTAATTACAAAATCAAACTTTCACCTCACACTTATAAATGTGGCTCGCAGACAGTCCACTAGAATTTCAAAATTTGCACAAATTTTTGCCTACGTACTCATTGATCCTCGCATGTAGTGGTTGATTTTCCTGTAACGTCCGTGACGCTTCTTTTGCACAGAATTTTAATAATTAAGGTATAATGAAGTGTAAACTACCATTTTTTTAGGTACACTGACTTACCTTTTTACTGCAGTGTATTAACTGTCTGTTAAACAATATTTGATTTCTACAATGAACACAACCTTTATGTACAATCCTAAAGGAAAATAACATAAAATTAGATATAATAATCTTTCATAATTTGTTCTTTTGAATTTCAAATTACACATCATCAGTAAAGTCACTGTTACTGAGCTCACGACAAAGATCATCAATGCTTTTATCACTGACAATTTTAAGTTTCTTAATTATTTACTTGAGTTATTTTCCTAGTTAAAATGGAAGATGATCTGACAAGTCAGTTAGAGGTAGACCTTTGGGCCCTGATATTGAGAAGCAGATCTCATTACCTCTAACCCTGGTGAACCGTGAACTGCCATTAAATAAAGAATTTGTTTGTTGATGTTTTGGCCTGATTTTATAAAGAAAAAATTATCTGCTTTTATGCAATGCTTTGTTATTCACAAACCATCTTATGCTGTTTTGTTAGTTTTTATCACTGTAAAGTCAAATTTGAATGGTTTTAGAGAAATCCAAACGTCCAAAATAGCTGCAGACTAGCTTGCAATATGAAGACCATTCAGAAATGATCACATTTATAACCATTCCATCATATGACATAACTATGTCAAAATACAAACCCCAGAGGAAGAAAAAACTTTTTGAACTTCTATCTGCCCTCTAAGTTTTAATGGCTCAGCTTTACTCAGAGTAAAGGTTGGGCAACAAGATAATCTCACCCACAAAAACTATTGAAGAGGAAAAAAAAACTGTCTGGTGCAATAAGTTTTCTTGGTCAGAACATATTTTAAAAGTTAAAACAAAACTTTTTAAAGCTACATACTAAATGTGACTACGATAAGAAGACATTTTGGTTCTGCTGCTGGGACTGTGTAACATCCATGACACTGGAGTGTAACGTCCCTGACAACACAATTTGTCTCCCCATTGCATCAGTTAGAAATAATGGTTTAAGGTTTAATTACAAAATCAAACTTTCACCACACACTTATAAATGTGGCTCGCAGACAGTCCACTAGAATTTCAAACTTCGCAGAAATTTTTGCCTATGTAGTCATTGATCCTCATGTATTGGTTGATTTTCCTGTAACATCCGTGACGCTTCTTTTGCACAGAATTTTAATAATTAAGGTAATGAAGTGCAAACTACCATTTTTTTTAGGTACACTGACTTACCTTTTTACTGCAGTGTATTAACTGTCTGTTAAACAATATTTGATTTCTACAATGAACACAACCTTTATGTACAAGCCTAAAAGAAATAACATAAAATTAGATATAATAATCTTTCATAATTTGTTCTTTTGAATTTCAAATTACACATCATTAGTAGAGTCACTGTTACTGCTTTCAAGTGTATTAGTAGATATGTTATCAATCAAAGTCATTGTTGATTTTTTTATCCTGAATTGGCTTAGAAATGGTATTTGAATTGTCATTTAGATCTAGTTTTAATAGATCAATGTTAAAATCTCCCATCAAGTAACATTTCTTATTTTCTCGATTTATTATTTGTAGGATAGCAGACAGCCTATCCTCAAATTGCTTATAAATTATATGTATCATTCGGAGGTCTATATAATTTTCCAATCGATATGTTTTTTGTCGGCATATTTATTTGTTAAATCATTTGTCTCTGACATTTTGGTTTGAGAGTATTACAAAGTTAACCGTGGATTACATTGGAAAATGCAATATTCCAATACGTATCATATGAACAGTGCTTAACCACCATTCAACTTAAACTTAATTTTACCCTAAAGCCACCACAGCCCTCTCACTCAGTCAAGCGAGTAAAAGATCCCTAGGGGGTACTCCGGCTGGTAAATGATGGGGATGATCAAATGGAGGCAAATTTTAGGACCCAAAAAAATCCCTTAGTCTTCCAACATAACCCAAAAAATTCCTGTATTTAAATCAAGTCACCCAAAAAAATACTTGCCAAATTTTCCAATTCCAAAAATTCCCAGAATCGAAAATTAATTTCAAACCAAAAAACCCTTCGATCATCCCAAATCCCCGTCATTTAAAAGCCGGAGTACCCCCCCCCCCCCCGGAAAAGATCGCATAATAAAATTTAAACAACACTCATCTGTGTTCTGCATTTTGTACTGACCGAGTCATTTTAAAAATTACATAAACGAAGCAATACTTTCGGTAAGCCTATTCTTCCATTACAATAAACTTTTTACAGCATCTGTAGAGACTGGAAGAAAATGATGTTGCATTATTCACTGCGTTTAATACATACCGTACTGAAATATAGACAAGTCATGTCGATCAGCTGGTTTTGTCAACTTAACCAAAATTTATGACAGGACCATCGAAAGGCCGAATTTAGTTGCAACTGACACATATATGCAGGTTAGCAGAGATTTATTTATGACCAACATTTTTTTCGCGCGACGTGGTGTATGTACTTCTCTTGAATCGTTCTAAAAAACGCTCGGTCATACGCAAACAAAATGGCCGTATATTCCGTTGCAATGCTAGAAATGCACTAATGCCTCTCCCTCTTACCTTCGGCGTCAATTGTCTTCGATTTTTGCTCTCCTTTCTTCTGTGCAAGATTGTTATGTCAGATCGTGGAGATTATAAAGCCAAGTTTGTCATGTGGGAATATCATTTGAGTGAATTAACATGACACTGTGTTTGTTATAACTTAGTACCGCTGGGATTTGGGACCGGGATTTGCATGCTCACAAAATCTTCGTTTTGTCTTTTTCAACAGTTTTACCGGCAAGAATGGCAAAATTCAATCCAATAATAATCAGTCGGTCTTTCGTAGACCGCCGAAAATCCGCAGCTAGTGCTTCGGGAACGTCCCGAGTGTTATCAGAGACTGTTCGAAAGCACATGGTGAAGGTTTGCACTTTTCTGCACGTAATTTTTCGACAATGAGGTAAGATTTACGGATGTATAACTATATATTTATACGAAGCTTATTTTAAAAAGTGCAGTTAAACTGAAGCAAACGGTCTGAAGTAATGAAACTGCCAAGAACGTTTAGCTTAACACACATTTCTACCTAAGATTACGACCTTATGCAAAAATGGTTGCCACTAGCTGGATTTGTTTCTCGGTTGTCCCGAGTTCAAATCCTCGACCACGCCAACTGGTCTGCCTCCTGCCAGTTGGGATTTTTAACCTTGTTATGTTTATTTAAAATTATTTGTTTCCTCTGTTTCAGTGGCATGCCTGTAAACTACCTTATTGTTACTTATTTTCGCGGGACTTAATTTTCGCGATTTTCGCGATTTTCAAAAAATCGCGAAATTAAAGACCCGCGAAAATTAATTCTAAACGATTTCTATTGTATTTTTTATGCTAATTACGTATTTTTGGCCAAATCGCGAAAATTAAGTCTCGCGAAATATTCCTGTTCCATTTTCGCGAAATTAAGTACCCGCGAAAATAAGTAACAATAAGGTAGCTATCTCGAAGCTTAGTGCATGACCACTATAAACATATATTTATTTTATTCATTTCTTTTGTCTGTGATTGTGACACTTATATGGAATAATATGCCACAATACAAAGTTTGAGTGTTTTTGGTCAAGCCATTAGATGATAGTATGGCCTTTAAACTTCATACACTGTCACTTTATCTTTAAGTTAGAGTAATTTATTTTTGTTGACGAATGATTCTTCTGGAAGTCGAAAATTAACAGCCACCATAATATATTTGCATTGGGTCTATAACCTTATACAAGGACTATTAAAAGAGGAAGGTCGATGACAAAAGACGAACATAATTTACATTTTTACTGTATCTCACTGAAAATAACCTTACTTTAAACTTCTTTCCACAGGTTTAAACCTCATTAACATTGCTGGGCTTAAAATTACTTACTTTAGCATAATGAGTTGTTTACCTTTTGTCTGGAACCATCTCAGACAGTCAATATTGACACGGCATTTTCAGCTTCCCTGAGAGATGGTCCACATTGCCTAAGGGCCTCTTTAATCATTTGAAGCTGATTTGGGGAAAATACAGATTTCCAATATGATCCATCCGATGAATAACATACAAGCAACTCTTCCTTCGGTTGAATCTCTCTTGATGATTTAATCCAGACTTCGTTGTCTCTCTTCACAAATTCACAGTTTACTCTATGAGAAACAAGGCGTGAAAACTTTTCTGGGAGTAGACTGAATGGAAAGGAACCATCATTACAGAAAATTCCAAGGCCAATCTCAAATGCATTCTCCTGTCCATTTACTGAAATACATTCCCCGGCAATAGTAAGCTCCAAAGCATAGTCACCGTCTTGTTGAGAGGTTTTAAGGGTCGCAGTTGGCGCATAAGCACAAACAAAAACATTTTTCGGTATTGTTTTGTACGTGTACAAGCCAAGTCCTGTGTCTACACCTCCAACCCCAACGACAGTACTCTTGTCTACAAACAAATATGCTTCTCCTGTTTTGGTGGGTTTGTAGTGTGCACTTTCATCAGATGACCTATTTTGTATAAAGTAAAGACATGCGTACAGATTAAGTTTCAAGAGTTTGTCTCCTGGAAAAGCATAAACCATGTAATAACATGGACAGAAATTATAATTCTGAATACCAGTTTGGGTAGACAGCATAAGTGCACTGTCGTTATCCCATTTTTAACAGCAAAGATGCTGACATGTTTTTTTTTTACTTTTCCATTGATCATTTTGTCACATCATTCATGGTTTATGGTTTTCATATGTTGACGTTTCTTTAATCAGTTACATCATCTATTATTATGTAGATGCAAGTGTTTTACTGGAAGTGTAATATCCTTTATTTATTTAATAGATGTAATTAAATAGAGCCACCTGATTATTTTTTTTAGGTCAAAACTTTAGCATTACCCACTTCAAGTAACGCATTAATTGATTGATTGATTGATTGATTGATATCAAAGATTGATATCGATCTGTTTACAAAGTGATTTTGATTTCCATTACATGGCATTTTAGTTAATATTTAATCTGAGAATGAAAAAACGAAATAAGTAATAGAAATTGAACCTATCAGACAACATACTGTTGTGCTCCAGTGCCTGATAAAGTTAAACTATAGTGTTGAAAAATAGATTTTATCCCAACGCAAATCCACCAAATTCAATGCTGCCCACCCGAAAAGAAGGAAAAACCAGATGATTTGCTGTTATTTTCATTAAATTTAATTCCCTTTTATAGGCAGTTTAACTTTGTTTAAGCACTGGCACTTAACTTAACGTATTGATTTACAATAATGGACTTACCTAGTTATGTCGATATACATGCCACTGTGGGGTTCTCTCCCAGCAAACGCTTTTCTTGAATTGGCATTCGCCTCTGTGCGTGTTGTTTTGAGAGAGCACAGTTGCTTAGTTTCTTTCCTTTCATGCCACGGAAGAATTTTTTCAGAATAGTAAGCTGTTGTGGCATTACCGGCTGATGCAAAAGTGAAGTGCCTAAGGACTGCATCTTCAGAAGGATCACACTGAGCGCCATAGATAAAATTTCTTGTTGCATCACACCATAGTGGACCTATCTTATTTCCTTTAGCAACTCCTTGCAGGGCGAGTAGACGATTGTCTTGTGAGTACTTGGTGAAGACATGACAAAAGCCAGTGGTGACTAGTAGGGCATTTAGTGAAATCAGGAAAGGTTTTGCAGGGGATGCTGTTGTGTTGTGAAATGGTGACATTAATCGCTCACGCATTTCTGGTTTCCCATTCACTAGTGTTTCAAGATAATCGATGTATGTTTGTTCAGCTTCTGTTACACTTGGTGAAGAAAATTTGAACCAGTATTCCTTGATCGGGCGTTTGTAGATATCAATGAGTTGACTAAAGCCTTCTTGAACAAGTTCTTCACAAAGTTCAGCACTTCCTTGAATTAAAAACAGTCTGAAAAAAAAGTGTACAGCGCACAGACTTAAATGACCCAATCGCTTAACAAAGACGTGATCTAAATCATTGGTCTTGAAAAAGTGTACTGCTGATAATTCCGGAGCATCAATTCCGTGAAAACGTACATAGATGACATCTACATCTAAAAGAGGCCTTGCCTTGTTTCTATCTATGTTTGTTGCTAGCCCATCACCATCAATAGGGGTAACTGTTTGGTAATTTATGGGATCAGACAGGGGTGGACTCTGGGTGTTAGATACTGTAGATGTGAAAAGATTTCCAAGGATGTTAGCTTGGTGCATGTTATCTGGAACTTTACACTCATGATGGATCCTGTCAGCTAAATGTGCAACAGCAGTTCGTACTTCACCAGTGACCAGATGAGACATGGGCTCGTTAATGAAGCAGAGCAAAGGGAAATGGCATGCTGTCTGATACAACATTATTTGGTCTTGCAGACAGGAGGCAGAGGTGCCAAAATCCTCAATTCCGTCTAGGATGTCTAAAAGAGATGCCACTCTTGGCCTTCCACGCTGGCGCTGTCCCTCATCTTGGTGGCTTGTTAACTTGCGATGCTCATCTATACAGGCAGATAGGAAGTAGCCAATTTCAAATGATTGCTGGATGGCTAGCTGAAATCTTTGCTGCAGGGCCTGATGTAATTTTGACCGCGCCTGTTGGATAATACAACTAAATGTATATTAAAAGACAACAACTACAGGAATTGCAAGGTAGAGTTACATGTAGTATTGATAAATCCTTATAAAATCACTGTGATTAGTAATAGTTATTGGACTGAGTGGAGTACAATTCAGGGAGTAATTGGGTGAGTCATTTCAAAATCGGCCGAGCATGCAGCGCGAGGACGATTTGAAATTACGAGCACGAATACTCTCTGAATTGAACGGCGTGAGGTGCGAATGCTAATTAATCGTGTCAAAAAAATTCGAGTTTAGGGAGCCTTTGAGAACCTTTTTGCGAGAAAAAGTTATAATTCAATTGGGTGTACAAAAAGTAGAAAAACAGCGAGAAAAAACCCAGTCAAATGTGTGTGATTGATGTGCAAATGGCATATTTGACCAATTACAGGTATCCAATTTAAAGTTGCTCAAATTGTTTACCTGTAATTGGACACCCACGTCATTGTGCACTGATTAGGCAACAAATAAGGGCTTGCAGAACCAATCAAAATAGAGAATTTTGTTATAGGTACGAAAATAGTCACTACAGTGTATTGCTTGTTAAATTCATGTTGATGGTGATTATTTCTTATTCCACACGGAGAATTGGTCCATATTTATTCTACCGAAAGAAAGTTACTATGTTGAGTATTACCTTTCTTTTTTGAGAATATGGCGATTTACCTATCTTGCGAGTTCCAGGCATATAGAAAAAGCTGCCATTTTTTTTATGCGCACGCTAATCATGCATGGAATTATGCGCAGTAGGGATGGGCAATGCAATACTAGAAAAGACCTTAAATTTAATGTTTATTGTACCTGATCTGCTCCTTCAGGGTCCCTAGACAGTTGAGTAACATCGTCAGGACCAAACGTGATTATGGTGTCTGGATTGTGATGTCTATTGATCCGACAGTTGGACAGATATTGTAAATATACTGCAGCCTTGGCCGATGGTGATTTTGCTCTTGATAGCATCTCTTTAAGATACCTTGGATTTTTGATTTGTGACGCATCAAGATCGGGTATTTCCTCTTGTTGTTGTACTTGGGTCCTTGGAACCTGGTCAGTGACATAAAGAAACACAAAGGTAACAGTTTTTCACCCAAGTGGTTATTTAAGAAAATACATGGAAATGTGAAAGAATAGTCTGTCAATAGTGTCACTTTGAAATACTGTTCACAATGTTTTGAGTGCTATGAAATTCATGTTAATGTGTTTTCTATTTGTGAGTGAAAAACTGAAAAATAGCAAGTGCAAATACATTTAAGGTCAACCTCTGAACAATTTTAACTATATCTTGCTTACCTTCAGCGCTGTTGTTTTTCTTGCTACACGCCTCTTACGTTTCTGAACCTCCTTGCGCTGAATAGTACTTTCTGGAAAGGAAGCAGGCAATAATTTTTATGCGTACATGCAAGCTGTTTTTCAGTATCCTGTACCCTAAATTTCAGGAAGCAAAGTTTACTATATATTTCTCCACACCTGTAAAACTTTATTATAAGTGTTAAACAAAGAAAACAGATTTGACAGTACTTTGTTCTGTTATAAAGCACTCAAGGAAGTGACAGACACTAAAGATGTATATTCTTGACCTTTTGCTTTTACGTTTTATTTTTTCAGTTTGCTCTTGCTTAAAATACAATAATTAAAGATCTACTGACACTTATTCTGTCAGTTAATTTATCTCAGTCAGTCAGTGACTTGACAAAACTTTACCTTCAACTTCCTCGTGTACTGGTGAATTGGCCTGAGCTGAAATTGCAAGAAGTGAATCAGACACGAATTAAAATGATTTAAAACCAATTTTTTCATCATTTTAATGCATTCATTATTATAGTGAAGCTTTGTCACAAAGATTGTATAGTTTGAAGTCTCAAAAATCAACCATACCCCTCTCACCCCCAGTGGAATTTTTTACTCCCCCCCCCCCCAACCACCTTCAACATGTAACTTGCAATAAACCTCCATAAGTTTTTACAACTTATGTGGTTCCCCGACCCCAAAAACCCCATTAAAACCCCCAAAACCCACACAAGAGAAAATTCAAGCTTTGTTATTTAACTAGATAAGTGCCTTGTTGACTCAAAACGTTTTGTATAAGCCCCTTCTTCCCCATCCCCCTTCCCCAGGCACCCCTTAAGCATCAATAACAAGTGTTTTAAATTTCCAATTACAGGGAAAAAGAATTTGAAGACTACGTCCTCAGCTCACCTGTTACATCACTTTCAGTCTGTCGAGAAGTTGTGGGGATAACTTCCATGCTTGTTTGTGCTGAAGTAAATTGAAGAACAAGATGTCAATTAGTTTGCCAAAAACATATATGTTTCATTATGCATAAAAGTATTCTCTGGCTAAATAATAAATTCTAACTAAAGGTTTAGTTATATTTTAACACTTTCTTGCAAACCAGAGAATGCTTTTACATTTTGTTTAGTACAGTTAAAGATCTTGTCACACTCACTCTTAAACTGTCAGTTAATTTATTTCAATAAGTCAGTGAATTGACATAACTTTACCTGGATCTTCCTCGTGTACACATGATTGGATTTCCAAATGGGCTTGAGCTGAAATTGCAATAAATTTACCAGATATGCATTAAAATAATGACCAAAATAATGAACAGCGCACAAAAAAATCAGGTAACCAGTTGGAAAATACTTGATGCACACATTTCTCCTCGCAGTACAAATACTAAATCAAGATGAAAAAATACATTTTGAAACAAAAATATAATGAGTAAATGACGTGTGTCAATAAAATAATATCCAAGCCTTAACTTTCCTTGTTTTCTTGTTGGAATTAGTGTCACGATCCACTATCTGGAGAAGCCCCCCCCCCCCCTCCCCCCCATATTTTACCTTCTTCCTGATTAGCTGGAAGTGCAGAAGGTTGAGCAACATCAGGAGTTTCCTCGTGTGGTTGGCCTAGAACAGTGAAAAAATGTACTACACGTATGTGTAATATGCAAAGTGATGAAGATCTCATTTCTCCTCACAAGAGGAAAATACATTTTGAAATATTGAATTTAATACTTTACCTTCTTCCTGAATAGCTGGAATAACAGAAGGTGGAACCATGTGACGAGTTTCCTCGTGTGCTTGGGCTAGAACTGTAAAAAATGTACTGTGTAATATGCCAAGTGTTCAAGATCAATTTTTTCCTCACAATACCAACACTTAATCAAGGGAAAAACATTTTGAAATAAAAATATCATGGTGTGTTTAAAATATTAAAAAGCTGGTTTGTTGGGGGAAGGGAAATTTATTTCAAATAAAATAAATTTATTTCTAATTATTATACCTGCTGTGTCCATTGCAACTGGTGGTCTTTTTCTGGGGATTGGTGTCTCCTCTGAAAAAAAAAACACAAAAAAACATGTAACCAGTTGAAATATAATTTAAAATTGAACTGTAACCAGGATAAGACATATTAAAAGTGTAAAAAAGCGTTCTCTGGTTTAAAAAGTTAAGAAAAATATGAGCTTTCGGCTATTTTACTATAGCCTTTAACATTCGTTAAAGGCTATAGTAACGAACGTTAAAGGCTATAGTAAAATAGCGGAAAGCTCATATTTTTCTTAACTTTTTAAACCAGAGAACGCTTTTTTACACTTTTAATACAGTTGAAATATACTTGATCCACTATAAAGAGCAAGGAGGTTGTGAGAACAGTGGTGTGTTTAAAATATTAAAAAGCTGGTTTGTTGGGGGAAGGGAAATTTATTTCAAATAAAATAAATTTATTTCTAATTATTATACCTGCTGTGTCCATTGCAACTGGTGGTCTTTTTCTGGGGATTGGTGTCTCCTCTGAAAAAAAAAAAAAAGAAAAAAATACATGTAACCAGTTGAAATATACTTGATCCACTATAATGATGCCATGTTATGTTTTGACATTATTGAAACTGGTGCAACAGTGTCAATGAATTTCACCACATAGCACTGAACATGACAAACTTAGTTATGAGAACAAGAAAGGAATGTATTGCTAAACCTTCATTTTTTTAAACCTAAAATCACTTCGATAATTGTGTTTAATGAAGTGGTGAAGGGGGTGGGGGTTGGTGGAGAGCAAAAAAAGACTTACCGTAATGATTCGATTTAGCGCCCGGGGCGCTTATTTACTTTTGGTACCTCAAGGGGGGCCCCCTTTTGGGGCGGGGGCGCTTTTCGGGGCCGGGCCCCTTTTTTTTTTTTTTAAAAAAAAACAAAATTTAAAAAAAAAAAAAAAAAAAAAAAAAAAAAAAAAAAAAAAAAAAAAAACCTTAAAAAAAAAAAATTTTTTAAAATTTTTTTTTTTTTTAAAAAAATTTTTTTTTTTAAAAAAAAAAAAAAACTTTTAAAAGGGGGGAATTTTTTTTTTTTTTTTTTTTTAAACCAAAAATATTTGGGGGGGGGGTTTTTCCCAAAAAGGGGGGGGGTTTAAAAAAGGGGGGGGGGGGAAAAAGGGGGGGGGTTTAAAAAGGGGGGGGGGGGTGGAAAAAGGGGGGGGGAAAAAAAAAAAAAAAAAGGGGGGGGGGGGGGGGGGGGGGGGGGGGGGGGGGGGGGGGGGGGGGGGAAAAAAAAAAAAAAATACTAGAGATTTATTAGGAATATAGTGTCTGTTTCTTAATATACCTATTGCAGTATCCATTTGAACTTGGGAGGCCTCTGTGGGTACTGGTAACTCTAAAAGAAAATGAGCGAAGAAAATGTTGTTACAAGCATTTGACACCTTGATATGTAATTAGATCAGCCTTGAGTGTAGCTAATTACTCAGGTTCTTGTAAGTTAAGTAATCGATTAATAAAGTATGTGAAAAAAAAATCAATTCGTTAATTTCAAATATTACCTGCTGTGCGGCTCGGCTGAAAATCTGCTGCTGCACCTAGCGAGTTGAAATAAAGCGTTTCAATATACTTCTTTTGAATTAATCATGCGTTTTTCACGGTCAATTGGTTGCTAATAATTGATATCACGGGAATAGTCCATAACAAGAGAGAGGTGACAAAAACGAGAACGCCATGGCTTAATTACCCTGGCTCTGACGTTCTAATTCAGCAATTTTGTCTTGCACTTGATCGAGAAGTTGTTTAAACTCTCCTGGAACCGTAGGTTTCATCGATTGAATTTTTCTCCAAAGAACGATTAGTTCTTCGAACAAAAACCTTGGCAAACGAACGAAGTTCATTATGACAAAGCGATTCTGAGTAAAAGAATGAATCTGTCAGTAAGTCCGTTGGTTTTAAGCGGAGTCTTGGCCAATAGAATTACAGCAGGTTGCTTAGCAACCTTACAATAACAACAGCCTTAGCAACAAAAACCCATAGCAACTCTCACACAGGGACGGACCATTATTTTTTTTAATGGGGAAAGGGGATTTCGAATGTTTACTTCTGATTAAACGAATTTTAAACAGCCCCTTCGTAGAAACCCCCTTGAACTGTAAATGTGGCAAGTCAGAGGCACTGTTTAAATGGGATGGGATTCGTGCACAGGACTGGGATTTCACTTCTTTATGAAAATAAAGTAAAAAAAAAAAAAAACAGGTCTGCACGAACTCCCCATGTTTCTTGTGGCAAAGGTTAATTTTGTATAAGGCTCCAATGCTCTCATTTAATTCAACAAAATTGTCAGGTCAGACATGTCAAGGTCGTTGTTTTCGTCACTGGCACGATCGTCGTCTTTGGTGGTGCGATGTCAGGGGGGCAGGGGAGCTGTAGCCCCCCGAAACGAAAATTTGGCGGGGGCGCGCAGCCCTACCCCCACGTTTTGGTGCGGAAAATATCACGAGCACAGCGTAAAATTGGTTTGTCAAGCTATTCCGTCTCGTGAGTAAGTTCAAACATCTTCGAAACTTCCTTCGACGTCTTCGGAAAACTTCGTTTACCTTCATAAAAGTTCGAAAATGATCGGAAACGTTCGTATGGCCTTCGAAAAACAATCGGAGAATCTTCTGAAATCTGGAGGGTCACATATTTTTGTTTCAAAATGTATTTTTTCCTCTTGATTAAGTATTTGTATTGTGAGGAGAAATGAAATCTTGATCACTTTGCATATTACACATAGTACTTTTTCACTGTTCTATAGCCCAACCACATGAGGAAACTCCTGATGTAAATCCACCTCCTACAAGTCCAGCTAATTAGGGAGAGGTAAAATATTGACCAGGGTCGTAACTAGCAAGAGGCAAGACGAGGCACTTGCATCGTCTTGATTTTTAACCAAAATTAAAAACAGGATATGTTGTTTTCGGAAAATAATCCCCAGTTGAACAACATTGATTTTTCTCAAGAAATACGTCATGAAAAATGTCTCTGAAAGCGTGTCAGAGCTTCTCAATTTCAAAATTTTCTAAAGGGCATGCACCCAGAACTCCCTAGCAAGATCTTGCCTCGTCTATGGCAAAGGTCTGGTTACGGCCCTGTTGACAAGACACTAAATTGAATGACAATGTTATTTATTCACCAATGTTCTTTGGAAATAGCCCTTTAGAAACAGGACTTTGTTTATTGTAACCATGCAAGGCTTTGCTGGAAAATAATCTGTACATGCATTAAAAGAATGTACATGTATTAGAGAAACAGCCATAGCCGTGTCATGTTTTCTGTTTTGAATTGTTAGTAACTTTCCTTTGGCATGTATATTTTGTACTCCTGGTGAAGTGAAGTCCTCTCTTTTTTGCAGATAGCAGATCGTGACTCTAATTTCAACAAGAACATTTAAGGTGGTGGCGCGGAGTGTTTTGGAACGTGGGAGGGGGGGGGGGGGGGCTGAGACTATCCCAAAATACTCGGCAGATTTTCATATTTCAGTTTACTAAGTTTTTCATAATTATTTCAGTTTACTAAGCAAAATGCGCAACACGGCGCGCCTAAAATGACACGTACTGTCGAATTACACAGGGACTCAAGCGTAAACTGTCTTATTTACAAGCATGACTAAAATCGGGCTGCTGATAACCAATCACGTTCGATAATTTTGTTATAGTTTGGATTATTAACAAAATCGGACCACTATTCGTAGTTGCCGTATGTCATCTAAAGCTCTTGAGTTTTTGGAGTGAAACTGGTGACGGTGTCTCTTTAAGAGCCCCTCCACCGGATATTTTCTTATCTCATTCTTCTTTAAAAGAAAGATTGTTCATGAATCATTCAAAACTTGACCTCTTGTTCTCTGAAATCAATAACTGGTCGACGAAATTGTGTTAGCAAGCACTTTTAAATAGTGGAACTAAAGTGAAACCTCCGAGGTTATGCTTCTAGATTTCTGTTGACTTGTTTAACGCTTTGATTTTCAAGACAGGTGCTCCGGGTGGTGGGTCGTATTCTGAAAGAAAATGCTTGAATTTTTCACGTGAAAACTAATTTATAAGTCTATACAGTGAAACATTCTTGTTCGGCGGGAGATCATATGCTGTGACGTCCCCTTGCAGGAATTCAGTATACTTTAAGTATACTTTTAGTATATTTAGTTTATACTTCTCAGTTGAAAAGTACAATTGAAGTATACTCCATTTATGCTTTGACAAAAAAAGTATAATTGAAGTATATTTTGCTAATGTACTTCATTTATACTTTTAATGTAAAATTATACTTCAATTATACTTCAAAATAAGTGGACATTGTCAGAAAGTGACTGTCTTACAAAAAGTATACTTTAAATATACTTTTTTCATGAGTGATCCCCTTGCATCAGGAGCGCGGTCAAAAGCATGGTAAGCCTGGCATAGCCCGGCCTGGCCGGGCTTTCCGGCCTTTATGCCACGCTTGCCAGGAAAGCGTGGCCTGGAAAAGCGTGGCAACCATGGCCAAGGCCAGGCTTTCATGGCCTCCCTGGCCATTAAAGCCCGGCTTTCCTGGCTATGAAAGTCTTATGCCCCTTTCTGCCGGACTTGCCAGGAAAGCGCGGCCCTTGAAAAGTGTGGTAAGCTCGGCCAAAGCTGGGCTTTCATGCTCCCCTTGGCCACAAAAGCCTGGCTTTTCTTGTTTTAAAAGTTCCACGACCATTTTTTATCATGGCTTTCCTTATGGAAAACCAATGGTCAGAAGCCCCATTACTCTTGGCCATGAGGAGCACAGAAAAGACAAAATAGGGGTCAATAAAAATATTAAAAGTCAAGGACTACAGTTGTAAGTGTCACATCAAAACTGTAGTTTTAGCAAAGGATAGATTCAGGATATATTTTCCGGTTTAATGTTAACAAGAAAAGGTTATCTTTATTTATTCTCTGTGACTGAATGGGCTGTTATGCTGCATGAAATGCTCATTTAAAATGGGAAATAATTTTTTAGCTTTCTGGGAGTTCCAAGAAATTCTTGGGATTTCTAAGGAGCTTATTCTATTGCATTTAATATCCGCACCCCCCCTGTTGAGGACAGGACTTTTCAGGTCTTTCATTCTTACCCCTAAAGAAATCCGTTAAAAAAGTCTAAAATGCCTTAAACCCCAATGAAATTCTTTGAAAATGTGCTAAACCCTCATGAATTCCATTAAAAACGCATTCTCAATCCTAAGAATTCCATAACTTTTCCCCCATTCCCCCTGAAGAATTCCCTTATATTTTTGTCTTACCCCTAAGGAAATCCACGGATTTTTGCCCTTACCCCCAAAGAATTCCGGCTTTTACTTGGGGTAGAAGAGCACAGAACGCGTCATCAGAATGGAATGATCCATGAGCAAAATTATTGAAAATTTAGGCACAGCAGAGATAATGTATGTAAAGTATATTAAATAATTTTGGGGTTTGTTGACTTCTGGTAACATATGATTTTAGACCATCTGGAAGCGTGGAAATCTGGAAATCTGGCAACGAATACTTAAGGAGTTAACAGTCTATCTCTGGAAGTGTGGAAATGTGGAAATCTGGCAATCTGGCAATGAATACTTATTTGAGTTGACCGTCTATCTCTGGAAGTGTGGAAATGTGGAAATCTGGCAGTTATTACATAATGGGTTAACAGTCTAACTCTGGTGTGGAAATGTGGAAATCTGGCAGTGAATACTTCATGAGTTAACAGTCTAACTGTGAAAGCCTGGCCTGGAAATGTAGAAATGTGGAAATCTGGCAATGAGTACTTGAGGAGTTAACAGTCTAACTCTGGAAGCCTGGAAATGTGGAAATCTGGAAATGTGGCAATGAATACTTAATGAGTTAACCGGCTATCTCTGGAATCGTGGAAATCTGGAAATGTGGCAATGAATACTTAATGAGTTAATACTTAATGAGTTAACCGGCTATCTCTGGAAGCCTGGAAATGTGGAAATCTGGCAACGAATACTTAATGAGTTAACAGTCTAACTCTGGAAGCCTGGAAATGTGGAAATGTGGAAATCTGGCAATGAATACTTAATGAGTTAACAGTATAACTCTGGAAGCCTGTAAATGTGGAAATCTGGCAATAAATACTTAATGAGTTAACAGGCTATCTCTGGAAGCCTGGAAATCTGGTGGAAGCATGGAAATGTGTAAATTTGGCAATGAATACTTGGATGTTTGATGTCAGTTATGGCAATGAGTAAAAATAATGTTGCCATTTTTCAGTCCAGCATATTGATACAATCAGTGTATTATCAGTTATTAATTGTAAGACCTTGGTGGTACATATTACCCTAGGTAAATAATCTTTATCTGCAATAAAAAATGCAGCAAACAAAACTAGTGTTCTAGATAACTTCCATTGATCATCACTTCTATTGGCTTTAAGTATCATACAATTATAACTCCTTTAAAAAATTGGTTGATTCTAAAGGCAAACATTTGCTTGACAATAAATAACATTGAAATTGTTTACATCTTATCAATGGCCGATTCCCTCTATAGCGCACGCCTGCAGGGAATCACGGTAGTTGTATTCATCAAACCATGCGCGAGACTCAGCAACAATGCACGTTGCTGAGTCATGCGCATGGTTTGATGAATACAACTACCGTGATTCCCTGCAGGCGCCCGCTATAGAGGGAATTGGGTATTGAATGTCATCATTCTTATTATCTCTAAAATAGTGTCATTTAATGGTGTTAATGCAAACTTTCATTGTCCACAGCTCTGTGTTATTGTTTTGATTTCAAAAGTTAAAGCTAAACCTCTCTTAAAAGATTATCTATACACAAAACTGGCTTCCAGAATTAGACTGTTAACTCATTAAGTATTCATTGCCAGATTTCCACATTTCTAGGCTTCCAGAGTTGCCAGATTTCCACATTTCCAGGCTTCCAGAGATAGCCGGTTAACTCATTAAGTATTAACTCATTAAGTATTCATTGCCACATTTCCAGATTTCCACATTTCCAGGCTTCCAGAGTTAGACTGTTAACTCATTAAGTATTCATTGCCAGATTTCCACATTTCCAGGCTTACAGAGATAGCCGGTTAACTCATTAGGTATTAACTCATTAAGTAATCATTGCCACATTTCCAGATTTCCACATTTCCAGGCTTCCAGAGTTAGACTGTTAACTCATTAAGTATTCATTGCCAGATTTCCACATTTCCACATTTCCAGGCTTCCACAGTTACACTGTTAACTCATGAAGTATTCACTGCCAGATTTCCATATTTCCACACTTCCAGAGTTAGACTGTTAACCCATTAAGTATTCATTGCCAGATTTCCACATTTCCACACTTCCAGAGATAGACAGTCAACTCATTAACTATTCACTGCCAGATTTCCAGATTTTTACATTTCCACACTTCCAGAGCCGGATAGACTGTTAACTCCTTAAGTATTCGTTGCCAGATTTCCAGATTTCCACGCTTCCAGATGGGCTAAAATCATTTGTTACCAGAAGTCTACAAACCCCCAAATTATTTAATATATTTTACATACATTATCTCTGCTGCGCCTAAATTTTGAATAATTTTGCTTATGGATCATTCCATTCTGATGACGCGTTCTGTGCTCTTCTACCCCAAGTAAACGCCAGAATTCCACTGTTCCTCAACAGGTCTAGCCTGCGAACGCAGACGTATTTCCGCCTGTCGTTTCTCTCCGCCGAAAAATAGCGTCTGCGAACCCGAGCCACAAAACGATTTCCGTGACGTCAAAATTTTAAGCCAATCAGAGTTAAGCTCAGAAAAGTCCAGAAGTGCCACGCGTGTAGCCTGCGAGAGTATCGCGCGATTGCGTGGGGAAAACAATGGCGGACAATGGCGGGTTAGAAATGGAAGTTGCGCTGGGGAAAGTTTGTGAAGTGTTCGGGTTCAATAAGTTAAATGAACATCAGATAGACGCCTTAAATTACGTTGTGAAAGAGAAGAAAGACATTTTCGTTAATCTTCCAACTGGATATGGAAAGTCGATTGTATTTCAAGCGTTGCCTGTTTTGTATGCTTCTCTCGAAGCAAACAGTGAGAACAACATTGTGATCGTCGTTTCTCCTCTTGTGAGTTTGATGAAGGACCAAGTGAGCCTTTTATCGTCCCTTGGTATAAGTGCGATATCACTGAATAGCGACACATTGGAGACTGAGAGAGGTAATATCGAAAACGGCCGCTATTCGATCGTTTACGGATCACCAGAAACCTGGCTCGGTGACACAAGATGGCGAAAGATGCTTAAAAGTGACACGTATCAAAAATCGGTTCGAGCCATTGCTGTCGACGAAGCCCACGTTATTTGTCACTGGTAAGTTTTTGTTTTATTTTTTAATTTTTCAGGTTTCTGAAAAAGACAATAAGAATGATTATTTTTTGAAAAATATACTAGTGAGCAGCACTCTGCGTTGAAACGAACAAGTTGTCACTTTCACTGTTGAAACGAACAAGTTATCACTTTCACTGTTGAAACGAACATGTTATTAGTTTCACGGACCATGGAGCACGAACTACTGCAGAGATTTTTCTATGTTTTTGTAATAACTTCGGTTGAAGTTCAAACCAAATCACACTGTTAACACAAATGATAATTTCTAGACGATTTCTATAATTCAGTTGAGCGGAAAGGAAATATCTCATATCACCTTCACTTGCCAGAAATGCATGGCACGTTTTCTCAAGTCTTACTCCATTTCTGCCCTTGCCTTTGTTTGCTGCTAGGGTTCAGAAAGCAATGCGGCCGTCTGATTTTGTTTTCACGTTTGATTACGTTGTTAAGTTGTGACTAAGCTGGCGAACAGGGACCATAACAACCAAGATAGTACTCAAGCTCTCGTAGGCTAGATCAGTAACACTTCTTTGCTAAGGTTTATATAATAAGCTTATATTGTCTCAGTACAGTGAAGTGTGAACTTTATCAAGCACAACCCATTTATTTAGTACTTTTTACTTCCCAAATCTGAAAGAATAATACGAAGGAATGAACATTTGGTAAAATATTTATTTAACACACTTGCAGTGCAACAACTCCAAGGGCCACCCAAATTGCAAATTGACCAATAGTGTTTCCGTGTTAAACCGATAAAAAAAATTATAAATTTTAAATTTATTGCTTCTGAAGTGTGCAGCTTCCTAAGATTTGGCATTTGTCAGAAATAAAATATATTTTTTAAAGACCGAGGTTTTCATTTATCAATGTGCACAAAATTTTGTCAGGTTATGCTAAAATGTTCATGTAGCCTTGGTGGAAGTAGTCATCCTGTAAATAAACCTGAAATGTTATTTTAAAGACAATTCTCAGTTCAAATCATAGGATGAAAGTTTATTTTCTAATTTAAAGTAGGCTGTTATTTTAAATGCTTGAATTTCATCTTATATATTATTAGTAAGACAAGGAACTCTTACCCTATGATTTCAAACAATATTTCAGGTTAAGAGTGGTAGTCTCCTTTTATTATTAAATTTAACACATTTTTGCTTTCAAGCTTTTGGTTGTGATATGTGGGTCCAAAATGAGTATAATTTGACTAATCATCAGCACTAAGTTAAATGCCCTAAAGGGGGTTTAGGGTATTCATTTGACAAACATGTATCTTTATGTGAGAAATATTTATGTTATGGTGTTTCTCCAAACCAATTGTAAGTTAATTTATGAAACGATTAGACTAAAGGTATGGTAACAAGGACGAATAAGTTGGAAAGGTGCTGACTGAGTTGTAAATTTCTGTTTTAGGGGACAGTCCAAAAGCCAAAAGCATACTGCTTTTAGAGTTTGGTTCTCTAGACTCCACGAACTCAAATCCCTGCTACCTGGGTGTCCAGTCATCGCACTCACTGCAACGGCCACCAGTGACACAAGGGCAGCGATATTTGAATCACTATTGTTTGATAAGCCTCACATGGTTCTTGAGAGCCCAGACAAGGAGAATATTAATTATGTTGTTCACTACATGGACAAGAAAACCAGCCTATCAGACTATTTTTCGTGGATATCTGATGAGGTAATTGAACATGGCACGAGAGCAACCAGGACCATCATTTACTGTCAGACGATAAAACAATGTGCTGTTGTTTATTCTACTTTAAAGATGCTCCTCGGCAATAAAATGTACGAAGATCCGTCATGCAAAAATGCAAAAAGAGTTTTATTGGAGATGCTACACTCATGCAGCCCCTTGAAGAACAAGGAGAACATTCTAGAGTCCTTCCAGTGTGAAGGGGGCTGTATAAGAATCCTGGTAGCAACAATAGCTTTTGGGATGGGCATTGATTGCAAGGAAGTTCACCGAACTGTGCATTTTGGTCCGGCCAAAAATGTTGAAGCCTATATGCAGGAAAGTGGTAGGGCTGGCAGAGATGGCAAAAAGAGCACAGCTTACATTTTGTACCAGAGTTTACAATTAGGACATGTAGAGAGAGACATCAAGAATTTTCTCTACTTAAAGTCCTGCAGACGTAAGTTCTTGATGGATTTCTTTGATGTTCAGTGTTCCCCAAAGGTCCCACTGCATTTGTGCTGTGACAATTGCTCTTTGGCATGCAAGTGTGGACTTCCAGAGTGCAAGATTCTTAGCTATCCATTCAGCACTAAGAAGCCTGTGTCTTCAGATCTGTCAAGGAAGCGTGTTGTATCAGATGAACAAGCTGTTACACTTGAGACTGAACTTAAAAAATTCCACAAGAGCTTGCTACTAACTCTGTTGAATCGTGATGCCAGTGGAAATTTGAAGGTTTTTAATCACCCATCATTATTGCTGGGTTTTTCCAACATCCAGATTTCACAAGTCCTCAGCCATTGCTCTGTACTGTTTACAATTGAAGACATTTGTAACTTTGTGGAAATATGGGATGTGTCACATGCCCATAAAATTAATTCAATCATGCAGAAAGTCTTTGGAGACATGTGTGCCACTGAGTCAGTCGAGGATGAATTATCGTCAGACGAAGAAAATGATCTATTACCAGAAGACTGGAATGACCTTTTGCTGGATGAGGAACTTGCTGAAATGGCAATAGAAGAACTGACTCAAGCTGATGATTCACAGGATGAATCATTTGACAGTGCTCCTAAGGATGTCCCTTTTGTTGCTTTAAATGCATTAATGAACTTAAGTTTCGATGCAGTCTTATAAAGCTTGTTGGGCTTGAATGCTGTGAAAGGAAACTCGTCGATTACAAATGTGTAATTACTATTTGTGTACTGAAATGTTTCAAAAATGTAAGCACTAAATATATCTGAATTTAGGTATTTAGTGTAGTTAAAGGTGTCACCAATTAAAAGGAAGTCTAAATTGAAAATCAGATATTGTTTAACTGGCACCTCATTACAAGTTTGCACTTATTACCTGTTAGGTAATTCTCTGGTTTGACATAATAAATCTGATATTGGAACAGTATTTACAACACTTTGTCTCTACTTTATGTCTCTACATGTTTACAATTAAAGAAAGTTTTGTTTTCTACAGAAAATTCCTTGCAATGTCACCAAGAAACTAGCTTTGGGTATTAAGGCCTAGCCTGTGAATGCAGACGTATTTCCAAGGTAGTATATTATACAAGATTTAAACACCTTCTAGCACCTAAAGTGTATTTAAACCTTGTAAAATTATCCTACCTGGCTTTAATACCCAAAGCTAGTTTCTTCTTGTGGTCTTTGATCCAAGTATATACTTTAGACATGTCCAAATGTTTAAGAGGATCATGTTGAAATAGTGGGAAGTGGCGGTAAACTCTCCCCTCCTGTTGTTTAAAGACAGCCTTGTCCACAAGTTTCTTCAGTAGTTCGTCAAAGTCTTTGCTTGGAAAATTTGAGACATGTTTTCCAGAACGAACTGCACTCTGCAGACTCTTGTCAATTTTTGCAAATAAATTCCTCACTGGCTTCTCGGACCTTGCAATTCGTGTCACCGCAGTTTCGGTAACATTTACACCTAGATTGTTAATCCCTTGCTTGATATGATTATTGCTGTGTTCCAGCTCTAGGTCAAATGGGATGTTCTTCCCTAAGCCTCCATGGTTGTTTACTGACCTGTTCCAGGTGAAAACTTCAGCCTCACTCTCACTCAGACCACCACTAATAAGCAGTGACTGATAAAGACACTCAAGGGCATATTTGGTGCTGTGAGAATCATCAGCTTTGCAGAGCAGTGTAAGGTACTTGTACTGTCTGATGACTCTCTCTCCATCCCCCTCAGCAACTGCATCCAGGAAGTTCATAAAGAACAATCCTTCTGCTAGCAGTGCCGTGTTATAATTAAAAACATCGTCACTGTCCTTATTGGGTGGAGCTTGGGACTCTGTGGGGGTGGAGTCATAGTTGTCTGAGATAACAACAGGAGGGTCATGATTGAGTTCATGTTTCTGCCGGCTCTTTCCGTTGTATTTGAAAGACTTCGTACAACCCGGGAATCTGCAGGGAAAGCGTCCTTCTGGGTTTAACTCGATTTGATTGATCATTTCTTGTCTTTCCTGAGCAGAAATCATTGTTGCAATGGTTTCGTCCATCATGGCCTTGTTAACAACAAGTTGATCCACAATCATCTCAGCAGCTTTATGCAGAAACTGGAGTTGCTTAAATTTATCCCAGGTTTCTAGGTCTGCTGGGATAGGCAAATTCTTGGGTTGGTCTGTTTTACTGGACATCCCAAGTACTTCGAAAGCTGCTGCTACAACACGAGCTGTGACTTCAAGAATCAGAAAGTCTCTGTCAGGTCGGTAGGCAGTGTGTGGATCTTCCCTCACATTGCGTCGGTTTATGATGTTTCGATCAGAGTACATGGTACAGTCATCATCGGAAGAGCTTCCAGAATAAAAGCGTCGGTATATGAGCTAAAAGATGCACTAATAATTAGACGTGTATCCAATAATATGTCTTACAGCAAGGCGCCCAAATGTGTGACCACTTTTAATTTATTCACATTCTTTCGTGCAGATTTAATCCAATCAGAAGTCAACTGCAAGCTATCCACGGCTTTTGATTGGATTAAATCTGCACGAAAGAATGTGAATAAATTAAAAGTGGTCACACATTTGGGCGCCTTGCTGTAAACTGCTTAGAAACGATTTCCAAAAACAAATGCAAAGTAAGGGCAGCCTAAGGAGAAGACACAGGTCTTTCACGTTTGTATATACTCTTGTGCTATCACACAGCTCTCAGCAGTGCTCAAAAATATGCCTGCTAAGCTAAGTTGCTCTTAACCAAATGTTTTTTTTTTTATATTTTATCAATGTACATCAAAATTTTTTCTGCTTTTAGCTCAAATCTATGAAATTACATTTAATCCATTTTTTTACATTTGCTTCCATGCAACAAGAAGCATAGTATCAGGAGCAGAAACCTACCTCAAGGATCTTAACACCAGTATGCCAGTCTCCAATTTGCACATTGAACCCTTCCAAGCGATCTTCGGGTGTGTATCCATTTGACACAGAATGGATGCTGTTGACAGCCCTCTCAATAGACAACTGGTCACCAGCACAAAGTTGATTAACAAACATCTTCTCGCCATCACTCCTTGTAAATGGGAGGTAAGACTGGAATTTCCTTAGAATTTCGATCATGTCCTCTGTGACATTCTCGTTTTTGAACAATACCCCCATGGGTAACTGAAATGAATGAATTAGTGAATTAGTGTAAAATGTGGCAAACAATTTGAAACACTCAATCCCATTCCTACTCAATTCCCCACCACTGGCATAAAAATGCTTCTTTTAGGACCACCCCGAAAAAAAATCCAATTATTCAAAACATACCCTTTGTACAATAATATTTTCTTTACTGGCAAGGTATAAGGTACAGTGACTGGTATATGCCTGCCAGGATCTCGATAAATTGGTGATACAAAATGGTGAGAGATGATTAGATTCCATGGCAGGGATTTTCATTATTAACTGACACAAACAAATTTTTGTCAAATTAAAGGAAGAGACATTTTTTCAAATGAATAAAGGAAATGACACTTTATATATATTTTTTTTCTAATTAGCAAAACTGGATATTTAAACTACTTACAGACTCTGATCGTTTGGCCATTTCTGTTGAATATTTATGAGGAATGTGTGTAACACACACATTGTTTAGTACTTTAAAGCATTCTAGGTGTTCGACAAGCATTCTGGCTACTAGAACAATATAGTTTCGTCGCTGTCGCTGCTGGTCCTGCACAGAAGGTAGAACTGCCATGGGTGATACAGCAAGAACATTCCTTGGGGAATTGTCAAGTTTGTTTCCTGAAATTCTGTTCATTACAACTTTATGGTTCACCCAATGGAAGTCAAAGTTTTGATTGTCTTTGCTCATATGTCTTCTTTCCAGTTTTCCATCAATATTATCAAAAACAATAGCAAATCCAGAATCTAAGTTCAATTTGGCTTGCTTTAGTTCTGTCTTGACACTATCCATTTGTTGATTACACATTTCAGTGCAAATATGCCCAGTAGTGTTCCCACATCGTTCAATCAGCGTGGCAACCTCTGCTTCCTTTTCTGCAACAGTTTGATGACCTTCTGACATGTTTTTTTGCACATCTACAACTGCTTGATCATGCATCTCTCCAAGGACATCCAGTTTTTCACGAACTTTATCACTTGAACATGTCACTTTCATCTTCGCAAGTCGATTTAATGTTGACTATATGTAAAAAAAGAAAAGGCAAATCAGGCTGTTTAAAGGGTCACTAATAACACTACACCATTCAGCTCAATTATTTACAGTTATTTACATATTCTTTTGCCTGTTAACCAAGCAAAACGGACGAATTGCAATACACCATGGCTAGTTATAAATAAAATTTATAAACTACACTCTGCAGTGATAGTAGTAGCTTTAATGTAAAAATAAAACTTACTATACCCACAATACTGCACACAGGTCTTTTCCAAGTCAAAGTATTGTAATGGCAAAAAATAAATTACATTATAATTTTTATAATGCAAGTTTATGTTCTTACTTTTCATACCCTTCATTCCTATAGACTGTATTGTATGCTTGAGTGTCAATAGGACTTGAGGATTTCATAAAATCAGACCTAAACGTTTTTAAAACATGTAACAAGATTGTACAAAGATAAAACGTAATCCTCAAAAACTACCAGATGTCTCACCTCTAAAGAATTCGACTTGAGTAGAATACCAAGGGTTGCAGCACAGCCATTCATGTGGGAATTTCGCTGCTTGAGAAGGATAGAGCCTGACACTGCTACACTGGGCAACCACTCCGGATTGTTTTGCTTCCTTGAGTTTGCACATGTCATTAAAAACGCATAGAAGATAGGCGCCCTTTCCTTCCACTCACAGCACAATCCCTTGAAATCGAATTCTGTAAGCTTTTCTTTCGTTGTAGCTCTGAGCATTGAGGGCTGTCGTCTTGAACATAGCCCATTCACTTGAAGGGTCATTAACTGTAACACTTTCTCGACAATAAATTTCTTTAGTGTCTCACTCTTCAACACCGCTCGTGCAATTCGCTGGGGAGAACCGTACGCGATCGCTTTACCAATGACTGCATAATCGTCCTTTAGCTCTTTATGAATGGGTTTGCTTGGGTATTCCACTCGTAGGTAAACCTTTGTTTCCCTTTCCTGTATTTTCGGAACCTTCGACTCGTGTGATTCTTCTTCACGGCGCGGTGTAGACGTAAACATTGTGCCGCTCGCGCTGATACCAACGAAGGCTCTATGGACCAAGTTTGGTGGGGCAAACACAGGCGTGAGAAACGTAGAAGGGATCGGACTTAAAAAAATTCCGGGGTTTGCAAGTGTGGTGACGGATGGTGTGGTCGAAACGCCGCTGGATGAAACAGTGGAACATGGTTCGCCAAAGTTCAGACCTCTCTTCGCCTCCGGCGTGCTGCTGCAATCTTTCGCCAATCTTTTGACTCGAAACGGCACATTACCGTCAAAATCTCTGCGGATTTCTTCCTCGATTTCGCTTAGTTTATGTTGGGCATTTTTTAATCGCACGAGTCGATTATAGCACTTAGTGCGACAAATTGCCAGCTTTTGGTGGTCCACGTACACAGACAAATCTACGTTTGTTGCATGCTTCACCAGTGCAGGAATGTCCAAAGCGCTTTTTCCGAATACATTAACCTTCTCATTTCTAACTGCAAAGGTTTTTCTACAAAGAACGCAACTTTCAGCATCATTTGAAACCTTTTTCGGAGTTTCATCCATGGTTGATTGTTTCATATGCCATAGCGGGAAATCTCGCCTGTTGCTCGATGTTCCCGCCAAATGTATTTGCGAGGGAGCCGCGCGCGGAGTATTCGAGTCTCATTCTATCGCCGCATCTGATTGGCCGAAGAAAAAACAAAAGATTTGACGTCACGGAAATCGTTTTGTGGCTCGGGTTCGCAGACGCTATTTTTCGGCGGAGAGAAACGACAGGCGGAAATACGTCTGCGTTCGCAGGCTACAACAGGTCGGGAGCAAAAATTTTATGCAATAGCCCAAATTAAATACTCATCTCGTGTATTCAAGTGAATACCAATTTTAAGCCTTGGATTTCTGCCACTGAATTTTTGAAAATTCCAACCTCAAACACTTAAAATAAAAAATGAGCATTATTTCACAGCAAAAACATTGCTTACCGAGATTGAGATAACAAAGAATTTTAGACCGCGGAGTCCATTTTGCATTCTCACCAGTATCGCCTGCATCGCAAATGAAGTAAGGCTTTCCACCCTTCGAATTCTCGAAAACCTTGGCGGATAAACTGACCACTCGATGTGTTCCATTCTCACCATTTATTACTTTGTAAACCTTGAATACTTCACAAGAATGACATCACAACAAAGAGAAAACTTCGCTTGATTCCTGTGACTGCACGCGGCCATTACCATTGAGACTGCAGTTCAACTCTCCAGCGGACTTTTGTTGAGAAACCAATCACGTTACGCAAATCATCCCATGTGACTTCCCACGTGACTATTGTCAGGTTGAATCGTTACTTTTGGCGCCCGTTCTGTTTTAAATTTATCTCTTGCTGTTGATCGCTCGTGAGAAAATGTTTTGTATTCTAAATTGTTACAGGAGCCAGTATATGTTATTTCGCTTACAGTATTTATAGAGAACAGGTTTTGCTTTGTAAATGGCGAATAGTAACTTGTGATTTTTGGACCTGATCGAAGGTCTTGTTTATGGTGGAACGTCATGGCAGTCGAGCAGTCGTTTACAAAGTGCTTTGGTGAGTGAGAGTTCTACTTAGCTAATAATGTAATTATTTCTCCAATAAAACCGGCTGGACTTTCATGGAACCGAAGGCCTGACATTTACAGAAGCATAACACTTTATTTGCTCGAACTGCATTTTAGCAGTTGGATGTACATTGTATGTTTATTGACATTCTTTCCGCCGTGTGTGTGACGTCCGTTACACGAATTTTTGCTTATAAATTTCGCTCAGGAATTGAAATAATCTCCAAACCGTTTACTTGTAAGACTGTTGTACAGTGGAACCCCGATATAACGATCTTCGATATAACGATATTCCCGATATAACGATGAATATGTTATGTCCCGGCAATAGTAAAATGTATGGGACAAAACCCCGATATAACGATTCCTCGATATAACGATATAATTTTACTGCCCCCTTGGCATATCGTTATATCAGGGTTCCACTGTAGATTGTGGATTTTTCACAGTGAATTTCCCAGGGAAATGTTATCCAACATTTCTTGTTGGCACTGATCTAATTGCAAGCTCAGTAAACTGTTCATAAAGTTCATGTGCACAGTAACTGAAATACTGAGAGGTTAATCGGGAATGCATTTAATTTTTTTTACAGGCTTAAAAGAAGAACGAGGAAACCTTAAACTGGACAATCTAGAGAGAACTGAACTTTATCATTCATCTCATGCATCAGAAGACAGCTAGCAGCTAAGTCTGTTTCTTTCTAATGTCTGAGTCAGAAACCATTAGCCATAAGTTTTGAAGTGTTGAATTTATATGTCAATTCAAGGAATCTGTGTTAAGACATTGTTATGAATGCGCAAAGGAATTTAATGGAAGTGTAAATTAACATCCGAAAAGTGTTGACCGAATAAAAAAATGTATGTTACAATTGAGTCAGAGAGTGTTTGCAAAAAGTTAATTTTCTGAGTTTATAGCATGCTTATATTGTTTGGCCAGTCTGGCTAAAGCCTGGCTTTCAGGCCAAATCCTGACCCCGGTTTCCCTGGTCTGGCCAGGCCGGGCTTACCCTGTGGCCGCGGCTTCCCCGGATTTTTTATCCCTTGGCTAGCCCGGCCAAACCCTGGCTTGTGGCCGTGCTCACCCCGGCTTTTAGGCCGAGTTTTGACCCCGGCTTTCCCCGGTCTGGCCGGGTTCCTGATGCAAACAAAATGAAATCTTATAATATTATTATACAACATCAGATAAGATAAGATAAGATTTTATTTACCTCTCCAAAAATGGTTTTTCAGGGCAAATTACAATAAAATGTTAAAAATGTACAGCTAAAAAATAAAATCATTCTAAATATACAAGCAATATTGTGTTATGCCATTGTATTTAAGAGTAAAAAAGATTGTACAACTGTAAATATTCAAGATAATATTCATAATTACACTGCAGAGTTTTGATTATTCAGCCCTTGTCATATCTATATGGTAATTTACAAGCATGCACTCCTTATGATAACAGTCTATCAGCACATGTCACAGTGCTTTAACACTTGTCAGTGGAAATATCACATGTTAACAAGACACGCAGGGGCAAACGGTTAGTGCACTGGATTCCAAATCAAATGGTATGGGTTTTAGGGTTAGAATTTATGGACCAATTTACTTACATGGCAACCTAATAAATAAACAGATTGTATCTTGTTGGCATCTTAGAGAAGTATACTTGAAGTATACTTCAAGTATACTTTATGTGGAGTATACTTCAACTGTACTTCTTGTGAAGTTATATACTTCAAGTATACTTTTTAAGTGACCAAAAGTATTGTACTTTAAGTATACTTCTGGTAGTATACTTAAAGTATACTTTAAGTACAAATGAAGTATACTTTTTTGTGTGTTTTACAGCCATTTAAAGTATACTTCAAATATACTGAATTCCTGCAAGGGGTCGTCATTTTCAATTAGGTCTTACAGTAGAGACGAAAACGGCATGTTTCAAACGTTTCCACTCTCGAGAGCGAAAACATGCGTTTTCGGTCACAAGAGTTCGATTGGAATCGGCGCAACTTATTCTTCCGACAGGGAAAGCGGTGTTTCTTGCGATCAGAAACAGTCTGAAAGAGGGTGTGGATGGGGTTAATGAAAGCTGAGAGTCTGCCAAATTCTAGCTGTGAGCTGAGAAATGCTGCACTTTTTGACTGCTAGATGAAAAATGCAACGTATCGTAGCGTCACGTGATATATGCCCCAACTAAAATTGGGGAATATCCAAGTGATTTTTCCCAGTGTTCAGCCAGATTGTATTGTTATACGTTAAATAGAACTGAACATTTTGAACAGACCAACAATATTTTGAACGCCAACATAATTATTTTAACGCTTAAAAGCGTTAAGAGAAGGTTTCCCCATGTAAGCCTTGTGTAAAATTATTTGAAGGACAATAAAAACAATAGCCGAAATTTGGCTTCAAAAATATGCACGGATATTTGTCCTGAGACATAATGTTCGCTTCTGGGAAAAGATAATATCCGTGGACAAATATCCGTACATACTTTTGCTCCAAATGGAGGCTATTGTTTAGGCCATCCCAATGAAATGTTTCGTTTCCCATCGCCCGAACGACCCATTTTTTTCGAAATGTAAAAAAAACCCCAGATTCACTAGTCAAAGAAGCAAGTACTTCAATTAACAAGCACACGATCTTGTTTTATTAACAACAATTGGTATGATGTGATGTCTTTTTTTGTCTTTAATAAACATCGATACTACGTTATTTCAAGACTGTTAAGGAATAACGAACGAAAAGACCACGTTTTCGAGTTGACTTTGTAATACGGCAGGCCTTTTCTTTCCTAGCAGCCCGGCCTTTTCTGGAACCCAGAACCCTTCAAGTGTTCATTCTTCTTCTTTTTTTTTTTGCCCGACCGACCGACCGACCCACCATCACAAGAGACGGAGCGATGGGAAACGAAATATTTTATTGGGATGGCCTTATCAGTGTATCCTCCGCGAGGTATATGCTCGCTGCTTAGTCTTGTGGTAAACTTTTGATTTGCAAACCTTCCTGAATTTGTTTTAAGCAATTTTTAACTGTGTCAGAAACACTAAAACCACTTAACGCTCCCGGGGAAAGCCTCATTTCACTCCACTTTATTCCGGGTTGCTTAGAAAACATCAATGCATTAAAAAAACAACAACACCAATTCATGTCAACCGTGACCTTTAATAATATCATTATCAAAACAACACAGTTGCTTATTAATTACCCGCTTGTTCATATACGGTAATTATTTCATTTAAGTTCACTTAATATACTATTTTAATGCGTATACATGTTAAGCTTAACAGCTACCATACAAAATAGAAAATCATGAAACGCTACTAGTACATAGAAAGCTAATTGTTTATAATCAATGCCTTAGTAAAAATATAAACATTTTCTTTCAATGATTTTGCCTTAGTAAAAATATAAAAGTCTGCATGATTGGATTCCAATCAAACGCAGCTAGAAAATCAATAGAAAATCGAAAAAGATTGTAAATACCTGTATATCATGTAATATTTCCTACGATCAAAAGCTCGTACGTAAAGCTTATTGCTTATAATCAATTACACTTTATGTGAAAATGTTTCAGGACAATCTTTTAAATGATTTTTCCATGATTGGCTTCCAATCAAATGGAATAAAAACATAAAGATAATACTGATTGAATATAAAGCATCTAGAAAAATGTATTTTTATCCAATGATCGTTTTGCCCTTTTCCTTGTGAACTAGTGTTAATTGGAGCCATGTGTAGCATTATAGGAAAAAAAAGGATTATTTCCTTTCACCATTGCCTTAAATTTGCACTGAATAAGTCATTTAATGTAAACAAACAAGAATATATCGCGAGCATTATCAATGGTACTGTCACACAAACTGGGATAAAATTTTAAAAAAATGCAATCCGTTTCAAGGGTCTATAATTCAGTTGACCTATCAATGCGTCACATGCCTCCTCCTAAATTCTGCCCAACCAGGTGGGGGCACTAGGAAAGGTATAAAATCCCACCTCTCGTCAGCTCTTTCCGAAAGTGATTGTGGTGCAAAATTTTGAAATTCAAACTGGAAAACGAAAGAACCCTCTAAAATTACTGTGGGTGGGGCTTGCCCCCTGTTAATAGGATATAACTGCTGACGACAGTGTGGACAGCGGGGCATCATTTTTGTTTGGTAATGAAAGCACTTCTGCAAACACGATTCGTGAATTTTTTTTGAGCAGCAAGGAAGTTTTCGAGAGGGTTCCTGCCCTGGAGTGTAACAAATAATGCACTTTGAAATCAAAAATCGTTCCATGCGCTCTTTATCTCTCTTGAAATTCCTGCGTCTCTTTTTTTCCCTGTTGTGTGACTAACTCAAAAAAAAAAAAAATGTCAGTATTAAGGATGACTCCATTGTGCTAACAATTTGTAGATTGTGTTGCCCCGACAACTGTCCTTAGATCACACAAACGAATGTTTGAGTTTTGCAATTCATTCTGACAAGAAACAGTGGAGTTTCTATTTGCGTTTATTACCACGGACAATAATTGTCCAAAAACTTTAAAAAAAGGTTAACTTTGAACAGTTCGATTGGTCAGGGCAGGGCGCTCAATCGGGGAAACACAATCTTACTTGTCAGTAGGAAAATCTCTTGCATAAATCGTATGCTCGATGTCAAAGGATCCTCAACTGTTTAACAAACACGTCACTTTAAAAGTTTGGCTTGGGTTTTCAGTGCAGCGCGCGTTTTTTAAACAATCTAGAGCTTATTTGGCACGAATGGTATTCCACTCAGTGTACGAAAACCGACCCACAGGTAACTTATGCACGAATGGCTTCCATTCAAATACTTCGCAGCGGGGCTACTTAAGATATGTATGTTTTGTTTTTGTTTTTGTTGTTCTAATCCACCAAACTTTAATTGATTAGTTAACAAATAAACATGCAACAAGAAAACATAAAACTTTATTCAGGAAATGCAAATTCCGAAAAGGAGCGATACATTTCAATTTTAAATGTCGCGACTCTGTAAAACGTATTTGCAAGCCGAACACTATTTTAACATAGTTGCTGGCAAATCTCTTCCTTGGAACTTCTAAGTTCGTAGATGCCTTCTTCTCTATTGTAATGTACGTCAACGGGGTAGATTAAACTAGACACGTTTTCTTCCCAGAGTGAATGGCCTACTTGAAATCTATAATGATTCGTGTTTTCCTCTTTAAACCAAGCGAGTCGAGCAGTTCGACCATCCGCGCTGTACTTCAATACCTTAGCCAAGAATATTTCCGGCGATTTTGCTTGAACATCTGAGGGTACAAGGGCGCACATTTCCCCAATGGCTGGTGGGATTCTGTCTGTCTCTGAGTTCGTGTCCTCATCCTCAACATCGGAAGGCAGAACAGGATCATCTATTATGGAATTAACTGCAGACTGGTTAAGATAACGATAGGCGCGCTTCGTTCTTTCCTGCTGACTCCTTCTGTCATAGATCTGCATCTGAGTTCGAAGGCTGTGTTTACAAGCGCGCGCTAAGCTTTCAGCTAGTTGGACGTCTGAACAATCTTTACTAGACCTGAAATGTTCAATTAAACTATGGCGCATTTCGTTTATTGTGCAATGAAACCCAAGATTCTTTTGGAAGATTTTCGCCACGTACCGGGAAAATGTACTTGGGGATCTGAATGCCATTCCCTGGGTGTTGACAAAGAAAAAGTCATGTGTAGAACCCTTAGCCAGGAGTTTTGGTCGAGACCATTCTGTGAAACGCTTTAAATGGAAATCAAGGAATTCAAACTCGCTGATGTCGATGAGGTTACAGCCATAAAATTTAACTGTTTTAAACCCCTTCTCAACAAGACGGGTTAAGCCTGTTTCGGCAAAAATGATGAGATTTTCTCCCGCGGGCAATTTTCGGACGAGTTCATCAACTTGAAGCTCTGGGACTTTAACAGCGATGCGAAGGGTTCTGAACTCCCTAGCACGGCCAGGATTTATCGCAAAAAGCAACAAGAGGGTGAAATCCATGTGCAGACGAGCCTTCTCCTTGCTGTCTGTCTCTGCCTCGTACTTCTGATGAAGAGAGCGTGTTAATTCTTGAAACTGAGGCCAGAATAATTTCGTACTCTTTGGCCCTTTCGCAGATTCGATTATGGCATGCTCCCTGTTGAGTTGGTTCTGGAGTGCGCGAAGGTCGCATATGCTGTCCACTTCATCATAATTTCTGCGACGGTCGTCTGAGTGCACAAATTTCGAGGCAACTATTAGCGAACTCACATACAGAGCGGCAGTGCTGTTTTTCACGCGTCTAGAACGTTTAATGTGCTTAATGAAGGATTCGACGACTCTCATGTCGCCTACAAGGTCAAGGCAGGGCTCCAGATTCAAATTATGCGCGCAATAAGCTAAGAAGATCACTATTCGCTCTAAATTTTTGGACCAAGTAACATCAGACATTTTCGACTGCCTCCGCTTAAAATTTATGTCTGATTGAAAGAAGTCTTTCATTGCGCTTACACTTTTAATGATTCCTGGAAACGGAGCCACGTCAAGATCTTTTCTTCGAAACAGATCAACAATATCCTCGTCTTCAACGCCACTTTCTTCGCCTGAAGAATTGCCATCGCTCTCGCTCTCCGAACTGTCGCTAGAGGGTTCAAATTCTGACTCCGACGAAACCGAATTATCTGGTGTTTGCGCCTGCGATTCTGAAAACCCAGCCGATTGATGGACACGGGATGAGCTTACAGGGGAATCTGTGCTTTTCAAGAGATTTTCTACTAAAAAGTTTGTACTGGGCTGCGTGTGTTGTTTTGAAGGCGTGCTATTTTTTTCGCGCTCATAATTACTGTTATTGTTGCTAGCAACATTTAAGTAGTGTTCATACAGCTGCTTATTTGAATCTTCCTGTCGTTGAGTGCGAGAGTCTTGATAGGCCTGTAAAATACTGACGTCTTGCTTGGAAATCAATGATAGTACTTTATAACCTGCTAAGTTAGGTCTGGTGCGTCTGAGCTTGTCCTGAACTTTTTGTGGCGTCCTCATTAGCTTCAAACCAAGATTTCGCATGCGTGATTTAATAGTAGCCTTTGGTATGTCGGGATACAGTTTATCACAGACCTCCATGAAAACATAGTAAGCTTTTCCATGGCATCTTACCGGCTCGATTTCAGGGTGCTCCTCCGCAATTCCGTTGCCATCAGAATGGTAATTTTGGGAAGACAGTGTTGCCTATACAAAGAGAGACAGAGAGCGAAAGCATGTTACTACAAATCATTTAACAGAATCCCAAAAGGAAAACAAACAACACAGTATGGGGCCCAGTTCTCGTCCGCTTTGTGTTCAATGCGTTTCTTCACTCCCCAACAACAACAACAACAACAACAACAACAACAACAAAGTTTATTTGAACTGTAAAATTACAAAGAAATGTTTAAACAATAAATAAATTAAAAATACATACAGTTGCTGGTCACCCAAAATAACTAGAAAGCTAAACTAGTTGGGTGACCACCATTTATTAATGGTTACCAAATGGATTAAAAGAAAAAGTTATTTCCTTCAAACAACAGGCTGATCGTTGTGCTCTAATTATCTTGAATGCGATTCTTCAACTCGCTATAGAACGCTCACACGTCGAGTTTACGCGAAGGTAGGTGAATTTGTTCTTCCGAAAACTTGCTTGGTTACAACTCCTTAAAGTTCATGGATGTAGTTAAATTCGTATTTTGTCTGAAAGCCCCTACCAAACGAGCGAATTTTTGGCATGTGAAACGTAAAATAACACAGTTTTCTGCTTAAGTTAACGTTCCGCTGAACCGTTGTATTTGCTGGTCTTAATTTACTTCGATTTGTTTTTGTGCGACTTTTGCGTATTTGCCTATTATAGATAAGCGCTTCATTTGCTCTAGCCAGAATGAAAGAAAGAAATGTGTTCAAAATAAAGGTTAATTAAATCTCTAAGTTGTGAGTTTACTCTTGTCTTGTCTACTCTACAACACCTATTAAATTCTTTCGAGACTGTTAACGGCATCATGTTTTCAATTTCCCCAGTGAATTAAGGGACGTGTATGATTTTGTAAACGTGAAAAAATCAATGCTTTGAAGACGTGACAACCAGCAGTGTTTTCAAGAATACAAAACCCTAGACGTTTCGTGAGCGGAAAATTAATTTTCTTAAAGCTGGCAAGTTAGAATAGAGCGCTTGTTAGACTGTTTTCACTGCAAATTAAACCATCTAAATGCAAATTGCCAGAACCTGCAGTTTGGAGAGAAACTAGGCGCGTTTAAAACCTTTTTGTCTTAAGTAAAACAAAGCCGCATAAAAATAATCTGGGATCCAAAAAAACAACTAAGTTTGCAGAGTGATTTTATGTCTGTGAAAATTAATTGAGCCTTTATTTTACAGAGTTACGCACAAGCTTTTTTTTTTTGCTTTTTTCTACACAACAAAGAGTAGTCTCGTATGATTCTTCATTGCGCAAGTGAAATATGTTACGGCATCATGTTTTCAATTTCCCCAGTGAAAGGAACGTGTATGATTTTGTTAACGTGAAAAATCAATGCTTTGAAGACGTGACAACCAGTAGCGTTTTCAAGAATACAAAACCCTAGACTTTTCGTGAGCTGAAAATTAATTTTCTTAAAGCTGGCAAGTTAGAATAGAGCGCTTGGGAGTTATTTTTAAGTAAGCATTTAATCGAGTAAGCGATTAACTACTTAAAAACCACTAATGAAATTAACTCATCCTTGACCCAGGCCAAAGCGATCAGTTTCAAGTAGGTGAAATACTTCAATTGGCTTATGATTCGCTTGTTATTCGCGAATGACATTTTATCAAGTTAAACAGTAATCATACAAAGATTCGAATATTAACGAGAATATTTTCGGGTGTTTTGGAATGTAAAAGTTACAACCGCGCTACGATAAAAAAGCTTGTCAACACGAGCAGTTAATTAAATTTCAACGCTTTGAGGCCAAACAGTAAAGCGCAGTTAGTGGAACGAGACGCTGGTGGCCCCCGGGTCGTAAATGTTTATTTTGATTGTGCAATGTAAGGCAATGGAACTGTACGCTTTTCTTGTCTCCAAAAGGCAGTTTAGATATAAATGTTGCAACACTGTCTTGTATCATGCATTTAGTATGGTTAGTCTTTTAACTACCTCTATCCATGTCTCATTAAAGCCTGCATGAGATCCTTACTTTCTATGGTACACTATTTGCCATTGGCCTAAATTCAGACAACAACTGTCTGGCTATAAAAGTTTATAGAATGAACTTTAGCATCATTCGCTAGTTGTATCGCTTGTGTTACTGTAACTAAGTTCGAAATTCTTAATCAATTAAACATCCCACTTAATCACCGTTAATTTTAATTAAAACATCGCAGTTCATAAACATACAATCACCAAATTAAAACCAAACAGTCGAGTCATGAACTTACCGGACGCCTTTCATTCCGGCTTGAGGTTGCAGCGGGGACTCCATACAATGTTGGACGATCATTTGAGGATAGCCGTTGGTCAGGACGATGACACATCTATAAAGACAAATATCATGTCAATTGTTTACAGAGTTATAACATACCTTATTACATGAAATTTTCGCGACACGTTAATTTCGCGAATTTCGGGATTCTAAAAAAATCGCGAAATTAAAGTGACGCGAACAATAAGTGTCGCAAACATAACGTGACGCGAAAATTAAGTGACTCACATTATGCCAATAATCAAGAAAGAACGAGTTTAGTACCACTGGGGGAAGGAATTTTCAATGTGAAAATTGACTTAAGAACAGTAATTCACCTACTAGCGTGAACTGCTTGTGGCCATTGTGGGAGCTGCATTGTTGTTACTGTTGACATTTAGTCCCGCCGTTGCATTTTTGTTTCTTTGATAAAGTCGTTTTATTTAATTCAAGGACATGTTAGATAATACTGCCAAGGAAATGTAAATTGTGTCTTCCTCAAAAACGCGAAATTGAAGTGATTCAAAATAAAATTTTTTCGGAAAATCGCGAAATTTCTGTGTCGCGAAATATGCGCACCTCAAAATCGCGAAATTAACGTGTCGCGAAAATTTCATGTAATAAGGTAATCGTTTAAGCGCCATCCCAAAGAAATTCGATAAACATCAAATTTTCTTACCGAGAGCGTGTTATTAAGACTCATCTCTGAAACCAGTCCCTTTTTTCAATCCCTGTGTAGACAAGAGGAAACGGAAAACTGCGTAAGAATTAATTGACAAATTGAAAAACAAAACTGACGAAACAACTGACCCAAAGCAAGAATATGTTTTGCGATAAATCATCCGATGAAAGTGTAAACAATTATCTCAGATTTCAGCGTTCTACACCGCTGAATGATCATTTATGAACGGAAGAACGTTATAAACAGCAAATCCTCTTACCAAAAAAATGCGTCACTCGTTTTTAAATTCTCGGGCTGCTATCTCAGCTATCCCTCGCTCTGTTTGATAAACAAAAGAAAACTGTGTAAGGCAGCTTATCTTCCAAGACAAATTATAGCTCGTTAACTTAACTCGCATTGCAGGCATTCAATTATCAGTCTGCTTACCTTCAGGTGTGGAAAGTTTATTTTGGAAACTTCATGTCAACCTTTCTGCTTTAACTCTGTTGAAATAGAAAATATTTAACATAAGAGTCTGGCTGAACAATGCATCGAGCGCTATATAAGTTTAGTGGGGATTTAAATGTTGACCAATTGCTCTACATGATTTCTTCACGATTTAATTCTCTTTAGCAATCTAGCTGTTTGGGTCTTCCCACTAACTGGGAAGCCAGCTGGCACGCATTACACGCTCTTTAAAAGCGAACAATAACTTTTTCGGCGAACCAACAACAGAACAACATCAAAAGAACGCTTGTCGTGGTAGACGGGTAGCCAATTTCGTATTCACTAAAACTTACCTTCTCTTAGTGATTGCAAGACAGGCCTCCTAACTCATCTGCTCCCCATTACAGTAAGAGCTCAACTGAATTAAACAATGCTTTGCCATACCCTTTATCACAGTGGGGGCCTGGAATTGGTAGCTAAATATAATCTTTGGCCTTTTGTAAGACGAAGCGATCTGCTTTCATGTAGTCCTGAATCCATCTTTGTCCAGTCACCTAAAACAGTTTCAAAAAATACGACATTTGTGACTTTGTAAAACGATAACTTTGTGTGGGGCTTTCCTTTCTCTGACGAACCAAAAACTAAAAACAGATAGTTCCGCTGTGAATACTTCATTGTTTACAAGTTGCGGGCATTAAGAATGGAATGTTATCAGTCTTAATGGTCGTATCAACAACCTGGTTAGCACACAAAGAATTAGCGGGGCCTTAAGCGATTTTGTTGCAATTATGTACCGAGTTCTGAATATTAAAAATGGTCTCCCTATAATTCTTTTAATCGAAACTGGTTACAAATTCGTGCGTTCAGTGGCAGGTACTGAGTAAGCAGGCATGCTATTTAAGTGCCCGTTTACGGTGTCCAAAGAGACGAAGCGATGATTGACGCACGTTAGCTGTGAAAACTTAACAACTTAAGTAATCCACTTATCAATCGTTTGACATTACTTAAAAGGGTCTCTACTGATCACATCCAGATAAGAAACCAATAAGCTGGTGAAATTGATCTGATTGCTACTTGACGTTTCCCACGATATAAATCCAGTAGTAAGGTACGCTCGTTCAGTTCAGAGCCAATCAGAGAGCTGCTTTTAGAGCGCCCTACAGCGCATGATCCATTGAGCAACCGGGAATTTGATCACGTGACCGGAAGCTGCATGTAGAGCGCCGTACAGCGCACGATCCATTGATTGACAAGGGAAGGTGTCACGTGACTGGTACCCATCCAAAAAAATCCCTTCCCCTATACCCACAGTCAAAAAAATCACGCAGGCGCAATACTGTTCAATCCATTTATTCAAAAAAACCGAACTACAAACCGGACTCATGCGCCAACCCTACTGGCCGCGCGGTCCTGGGAACCAATACAACAATAAATCCTCTCTTTTTGTCTCTTTTTCTCCACAGAAGGCCGGGTGGTGTAGTGGTATCACACCTGCTGCTGAAGCAGGCGACCGGGGTTCGAATCCTCGCCGGGCAGTCTTTTTTCTTTGTGTAAAAAATGAAATAAAGTGTCAAAATTCACTCAGTTGTTGTAGTGCTGACTCGTGTCGCTCGATCCGGGCTTGGAGTTCCGTTTTAATCGTGTGGGTAATGAAATTCATCCCTCTGTTGAGCAGTTCAACCTCCTCGCATTTTTCCAAAATTTCTGTGGTATTGTTGACATTCGTTTCAATACACGTGAGAATCCTTTGTTTCTGGGGACTGTTGGGCTTCTTCTGGATACGCTTGAACTCGTCATCGTATCTGTCTATCAGTTTCTTGAGGTACTCAATGTATTCCATGGTTTGCCAAGGTTTCGGCATCGTGTCTACCATTCCTTCTTTTTCTCAAGTGACTTAGTGAAACTCAACCTTGACTCCTATAACTGTACGACACGAGAATCCTTGTGGTACGCAGTTCACCGCACGCATGCGTAGTTAAAAAGGGGGGGATACCCCCCCATCCCCCCTCTCGGTCAAGACTGGGTTCTAGTCTCATTTATATATAAGAGAGTGATTTGAAGTCGTTATGGTTTTTCGCGGATATGGCAGCGAGGCGATCTCAGAGGTTAGCTGGATTGGAACCGTTGTGCGGAATTTATTCTGACTTTTGTTTCATCTGTCGCGGTCGACTGAATATTGATTCATTGCCTGGTTGCGTGGCCTTGAGCTGCTGCCGCAAATTTATACATCAGGCTTGTTTTTTGGCCATGGCAAGTCACGAAGGTCCTTGCGGACATTGCAAGATCGACATGAATATTTATGAAGAGATGCCCGCACTCACTCCCCATGAGCAAAGAGAAATGGATGCGTTGTACGATCGTGCCATGGCTGAGATAAGACGTTATCAGCGCTACCCTCTTCTCTGTGATCAGTACCATATACCAGGTGGCGGTTCTTGGGACATTGTACGTTCGCCTTTTTTTGATGGTACGATTAATTTTTTTGGATGTTATACGCGAGTATCAAGGTCTTATTTTTTTGTTTTTTCTAGATCCCTCGACCATTTCATGGAGACGTGTGGGGACAGCTGCTGACGATCGCCGGGCATATAGTAGACCAGCGCATTTCTCCGACGAGTCGGGTGATCATTCGCGGCGAATTGATATCGGAGGAAGAGATTAGTGTCGAAGAGGAGCTGTTTGTCGACCAAATTCTCGGTGGGTTCTTAAAAACGGTTTTGGGGGTTTGCACCCCTCGAGTCACCTTTGTGTGGCGCGTGAGACTCAGGCAACTGAGGGGTGCATACAACCCAAATTATTTTTATGCTATTCCACCAGAGTTTATTATTTTTCATATGGTGCATTGGCTTAATCATCCTTTTTATGACGACTAGATCAATTCCTGAGCTGCGTGTTACCTCATCGACACAGATACTTTCCAAGGATTGCTTATGAGCTCCGAAATTATTTTGGTCGTGGTGAGGTCGATGACATATTAGATATCACAGAGGGTGCCCATTCAAGATGTACATTGCATGGATGCAACGCTTATCAGCATTATTACTTTAATGACTTGCAATGGTCATTGGACATTTAAAGCTTCTTTAAGGTCGATATTCGATGATGTTTAATTGTGGTAGTAAAGTAGTAAAGGTAGCTTATCCACCCGGTAACCAATCAGAGAGCAGCAGAAATTTGAATGGACCAATCAGAGAGCAGGATAGCTTCATTTGCATATTCAAGATGGCCGAGGTTTTTTCTGAGGGCTGTGATTGGCTTATGGATAATGGCCGCGCGAGGTCTGGAACCGAGTTGACACGCGGGACGTCTGCGGGACCCGCGCCCTATCTTAGCAAGACCACCATCCTATATATATATATTGTTCGCAAAGTGCCACGCTTTCCTTGTGGTATCTGGAACTCGATACTTTGCACTTAACGCATGCGCAGATTAGTCTAAGCGATTCACTCACAGAGTTAGCAAGACGACCATCCTTTATATATTGTTCACAAACGGCCATGCTGTCCTTGTGGTATCTGAAACTAATTACTTTGCACTAAACGCATGCGCAGATTAGTCTACGCGATTCACTCACAGAGTTAGCAAGACGACCATCCTTTATATATTGTTCACAAACTGCCAGGCTATCCTTGTGGTACCTGAAACTAAATACTTTGCACTAAACGCATGCGCAGATAAGTCTACGCGTTACACTCGCACTGAATATCGAGTTTCCTCTCTAAGCAAGACCACAAAGGTATTGTTTTAGAAAGCGCTATTCTTTCCTTGTGGTATGGTTCTTCCTGGAACGAAACGCATGCGCAGATTAGTCTGCATTCTAAGAAATTTGATCAGCGATTCTGAGAAAACGTAAAGCTATTTTTTGAAAAATCACGTGAGAGAGGGGGATGGGGGTATCCACCTTTTCTCGGGTGTACTGGGAACGAGTACGAGAGTTTTGACTATAATTGTTTGCTCAAGTGGGTGATCGAATGCGAAAGACACCATGTAAACGTTCAACCTGTTCTTTAATGTGTTCAAAGTTACAACATTAAAGTTTCAACATTTTCTTGGTTTGCATGATTCTTTTGACGATGCGTTCCGTCATGGTTTTACTTCCAGGTAATTTGTTGATGGCTTTAATCATTTTCTCGTCGGCTTTCCACTTGTCCCTTAGATTCTTGGCGTGACTGTAATCGATGTCGTGCTGTTTGGCGATCTTGTCTAATCGATTGATGCCCGGGTCCCCGCGTTTCAATCGCTTTGCCAATTTGGTTCCGGGACCCATGTACTGAAGTAGTAATGTACTACACTCTGAGGCAAATTTGCCTTAGAGATGTAGTACATCACTACTACCAGTGCTGGGTCCAAAATATGGGGACAAAAATGGATTCAAATATTGGAATCAAATATTGGAATCAAAACTGAAATTCAAGCCCTGGAAAATCAAAATGGATTCAAACCCTAGAAAACCAAGCCTGTAAAACCAAGCCTGAAAAACAATCCCTAACTCAACCCTAGGTTCAAAATAAAAAAAAACTTCTTATACTCTTTTTTAAAAATCTTGCATCTTAGTGCGTTTAAAACAAACCTCTTTGACATAATGAAAATAAAAAAAAATGGAAATCGAAAAATACTTTGGATCAAAACCTAGGATCATAACCTAGGATACAACTATACCCCGCGCTAGACCGTCATGGTACAATTATATCATTGGAAAATAACAGCGCTGATCCTAATACCTATGATCTATTGTCAGTATCCATGTCATGGATAATGCTATTGTTGATATGTTTTTGTGTTAAAAGATGTCTCCATTTACCTGCCAATCTGTAGTTATATCCATCACATATATCACATACCCATGATTTATACCGCATGTAACGAGTCTTGCTTCTCCTAATAGCATCCTGTCTATCTTTTTCACAAAAATATCTTTGGAATCTAACCATTTATACAAATACTTTATATATTTTTATTTTCTTATGTGATTTTATATAGTGCGTTTAAATTTGTTGTAAATCCTTGAATGGAATCCAACTGTTAAAGTCATCACTGTATCCCTTCCATTTGACAAGAGCCTGTTTCTTTTTGTAGTCTCTACGGATCACTTTATCAATTCTGAATACATCCTGTTTTGCTTTTAATAATTCAGGTTCATAAAAGCTACCTTGTATTTCTTCATCTCTGAGATCTTTCAGTTTGTAAGTGATGGGATTAGTGTATTGTATTTTATTTATTTTAAATATTTCTTCACTCCAATTCGGTGTATAACCCTTATCGAAAACAATTCGTTTATACTTAGATATTCTGACTCTGTCGCCGACTTTGAATTTCGGTTTAGATGATACTTGCTCCATATCACCATACAGATTAAAGTAAACAATCCCTTCATTTTTCTTTTTGCTTGCTTCTGTTGGTGACATCTTTATTGAACTATGTTTTGTATTATTGTATTCTTTAATCAGTTTGGGTAGTATATCTAAATACTGTGTGTTACCTTGAACAGTGAACTGTTTATACATTTTATTTTTCAAAGTTTTATTAAATCTCTCAATAACAACAGCTTTACCTTCATTAAAAGTGGAATACATCTTAATATCATTTTGCTTTAGCCATTCCTTGAATGTTTTGTTATAAAATTCAGATCCCTGATCAACCCAGAGAAATTCAGGTTTACGTTTGTCATTAATGACAATATTGTTGAATGCGTTAGTTATTGATGTACCTTTCTTATCTTTCAAATGTATAGCCCAAGCGAATTTACTGAATACGTCAATTATAGTCAATAGATATTTATAACCTTTATTCCATTTTGAAAGTTTATCCATAAAAACTAAATCAGCAGACCATATCTCGTCAATTCCATTTGATATTACTCTTCTAGTTTTAAATTTTCTTCTGATTGGTTTATGTAACTCATCGGCTAATTTTTCTTGCCAGTTTTCTGATGGTGTTTTTTTTTGACTTTTTAACACCCAATCCGATTTTTCTTTTACTAGCGATTAAAGCTTGTACACCTGTTGTACCCCATGGACGATCTTTGAATGGTATTTTTGATATTCTCTTAAGCATAAGATCATCTGCCTTATGTTTATCAGCTAGTGATTTTGAATTACTGTAATCAATATCGTGCTGTTGACATATGCTATCAAGATTGTTTATTGGATCTCTATATTTAGGATCGTTAGAAGCTAATCGTTCTTTTAATTTGGTACCAGGACCACAATAATTGTACTTTTTACCTGTAGGTGTTCTCATGTGTAATTCTCCAAGTTTTGATAAGTGTTTTTGAATATCAAGAGCCCCGCCATAATGCTCTTTGATGAATTTGCTTTTATTCTTTTTGCATATAGAACAAATCGATTTCTCCACGAGCCGGTTATTTTTGCTTCTGACTTTTTTAGGATTTATTGAATCGGTATATCTTTTGCATGAAACGCAGTATGATTGGCACATTATATATATTGATTAGATATTAATCGCAATAATGATTAATCCATTTGCCGTTTTTATATTCTGTGTAATTACATGATGGATTAAATTTTTCATGTGCATATGCTCCAGCGGGCTTCCAAAAATTAGATGTCTGAATCCCGCTTTTTTTTTATTAAATATACCTTTAGCAAAGTCACCGCGCCAATATTTTTTAAATAGATCTTTATCAGCTCCCGTAATTGCCATGATACCCGATGCTAAGTCTTGAGCCTGTTGAAACCCTGGAATCTTTTCGCCGACCTTTTTGTTAATCGTTTCACCAACTCCTCGCCCCTTTATCTTTTTATTATCGCTTACAAAACGGGTTTTAGTGATTTTGCATTCAGCGCATGTGCATTTCATCATAGTTCGACCATTTTTGGTTTTAACAAATCGTTCACTTCCTGAAACGCATTCAGTCTGTTTCTTTTGTTTCACGCAATACGACTTCATATATAATATGTTTACATATTTTTGAAATAATTGCTTATAAAATGTTCATTATACGTTGTGTTAGTCATTGATAATGGCATTAATATATCGAGATACTCTTTATCATACACCAATGCTTGATGCAGGAAATAAAGACAATAATAGCCACAAAGAACTGATTTGATATGTTGATAATGTGTGTTGTTATATATTATTTCTTTTATACCATCTTTTTTAGCTCTCAATAAAAATTCCTGAGGGTAACTTAATCCAAAACTGTCAAAATATAACAAAGTATTTTTCTTTTTACCATTAATACAACAAGTCCAATGCGTGCCTACTCCATCATAGTTGTCTAAATTAATGATACATGGACTATGTCTTTTAGGCATGTGTTCGTCTCTGCTGTATATCCCTGTGATATTGATTTTCAAATACTTACACCATTTTATTAGATCAATATTGCTTAGAGGTTTTTTGACAAATGTAGGATTTCTTACTTTCTTTTCGGTTTTAAGATCTTTTTTTTAGCAAGCCACCAGATTTGAGAAATTTATCATATTCACCCCATGATCCTATTACTGGAGGAGATCTGTAAGATAATACATCTTTCTTACTTGGTAGTTTGATTTTACCACCGTTTTTTGATCTTTGTTTTCTAATGTTTGGTGATGGATAATAAGGGTATTCTATTTGCATTCCTGTACCTCCTTGATTATCAGGAGTGACTTGAATTCCTTTTCCAATCACCTTTCGAATTTTACTTATTTTAAAGGTAGCTTATCCACCCGGTAACCAATCAGAGAGCAGCAGAAATTTGAATGGACCAATCAGAGAGCAGGATAGCTTCATTTGCATATTCAAGATGGCCGAGGTTTTTTCTGAGGGCTGTGATTGGCTTATGGATAATGGCCGCGCGAGGTCTGGAACCGAGTTGACACGCGGGACGTCTGCGGGACCCGCGCCCTATCTTAGCAAGACCACCATCCTATATATATATATTGTTCGCAAAGTGCCACGCTTTCCTTGTGGTATCTGGAACTCGATACTTTGCACTTAACGCATGCGCAGATTAGTCTAAGCGATTCACTCACAGAGTTAGCAAGACGACCATCCTTTATATATTGTTCACAAACGGCCATGCTGTCCTTGTGGTATCTGAAACTAATTACTTTGCACTAAACGCATGCGCAGATTAGTCTACGCGATTCACTCACAGAGTTAGCAAGACGACCATCCTTTATATATTGTTCACAAACTGCCAGGCTATCCTTGTGGTACCTGAAACTAAATACTTTGCACTAAACGCATGCGCAGATAAGTCTACGCGTTACACTCGCACTGAATATCGAGTTTCCTCTCTAAGCAAGACCACAAAGGTATTGTTTTAGAAAGCGCTATTCTTTCCTTGTGGTATGGTTCTTCCTGGAACGAAACGCATGCGCAGATTAGTCTGCATTCTAAGAAATTTGATCAGCGATTCTGAGAAAACGTAAAGCTATTTTTTGAAAAATCACGTGAGAGAGGGGGATGGGGGTATCCACCTTTTCTCGGGTGTACTGGGAACGAGTACGAGAGTTTTGACTATAATTGTTTGCTCAAGTGGGTGATCGAATGCGAAAGACACCATGTAAACGTTCAACCTGTTCTTTAATGTGTTCAAAGTTACAACATTAAAGTTTCAACATTTTCTTGGTTTGCATGATTCTTTTGACGATGCGTTCCGTCATGGTTTTACTTCCAGGTAATTTGTTGATGGCTTTAATCATTTTCTCGTCGGCTTTCCACTTGTCCCTTAGATTCTTGGCGTGACTGTAATCGATGTCGTGCTGTTTGGCGATCTTGTCTAATCGATTGATGCCCGGGTCCCCGCGTTTCAATCGCTTTGCCAATTTGGTTCCGGGACCCATGTACTGAAGTAGTAATGTACTACACTCTGAGGCAAATTTGCCTTAGAGATGTAGTACATCACTACTACCAGTGCTGGGTCCAAAATATGGGGACAAAAATGGATTCAAATATTGGAATCAAATATTGGAATCAAAACTGAAATTCAAGCCCTGGAAAATCAAAATGGATTCAAACCCTAGAAAACCAAGCCTGTAAAACCAAGCCTGAAAAACAATCCCTAACTCAACCCTAGGTTCAAAATAAAAAAAAACTTCTTATACTCTTTTTTAAAAATCTTGCATCTTAGTGCGTTTAAAACAAACCTCTTTGACATAATGAAAATAAAAAAAAATGGAAATCGAAAAATACTTTGGATCAAAACCTAGGATCATAACCTAGGATACAACTATACCCCGCGCTAGACCGTCATGGTACAATTATATCATTGGAAAATAACAGCGCTGATCCTAATACCTATGATCTATTGTCAGTATCCATGTCATGGATAATGCTATTGTTGATATGTTTTTGTGTTAAAAGATGTCTCCATTTACCTGCCAATCTGTAGTTATATCCATCACATATATCACATACCCATGATTTATACCGCATGTAACGAGTCTTGCTTCTCCTAATAGCATCCTGTCTATCTTTTTCACAAAAATATCTTTGGAATCTAACCATTTATACAAATACTTTATATATTTTTATTTTCTTATGTGATTTTATATAGTGCGTTTAAATTTGTTGTAAATCCTTGAATGGAATCCAACTGTTAAAGTCATCACTGTATCCCTTTAATCGATCGGTATCTGCTCAAGTATGATGATAAATTTACCAAATAATCCGTGCGATCTGGGCCGATTTTAATGCTAAAATCTCACCCCAATACCGATCATTAAAAGCTCGCGTTTTTTTTGATTTAGTAACACAGATGAAATTGTATGGGATACCGAGCATTTTAAACAGCTGTCTTATAATATATTTCGTTGAGATCATCCTCTTTCTTCTTTTATTTATAGATGGAAGAATAGTATCGATCTCATGAAACACTTTGTAAATCTTATCGCGCTGATTATGAGACAATTGAACTCCATTTTTAATACATAAATCGTTTAAAACATTCTCAATATGGTATTTACGATGATAGATGCTTTTACGCCATATCTTGTGTCTGTTCTCGTAAAAATCAAAATACTCGCCAACATATTTATTATTCTGAGCCCCGCAATTTCGACATACTGTTGAATAGGCATCTTCTAAAATATCCTGTTTATCACAGCAATGGTCAACAAAATTATCTCCTGCATATAATAACTCATTGCAAAAAATACAAGAACCCTCACCCATTATTTTTAAATCGCTATGTATCTGTGTATCACAAAACATCTCATATATAAATATATTTATATAAAGATGGTTCAAGGCAATAGAATTAAGTTATATCGTCTAAAATGCAATTATGGAAACACTCGTAATTGAATACGCAACGCATATATTTCGTCCTTTTTCGGAAAATCCCAGCTAAATTCACGATACAATAACCAATTTTATCAACACTTTGTTTAGGTCGTTTTCGCTCACAACCATCGCAGACTTCGGCATCGAATAAACTTTTTAAGTAAATTTTACTCAAAAAGTTTATAATAAAAAAAATTCTTACTCATGACCTTGGAAAGTAATGATGACTCATTTTCCTGGGAAATCCCCTATAGTTGCTTGGCAGAGTAAGACATCTTCACAAAAATATTTCACAAAATGAATAATGTTTTTACAAAATATTTCACAATTGTGTAGCAAAATGTGAAGTTTTTGATTGGTTAAAAAAATCATATGAAGAAGCATTTTAAATATTAATCCTTTCAAAACCGTTGGGGTTCCACCCCTGATTTGCATATGTCAACTTAAGCCAAAACCAAAAAACGAACCAACTTTTCAACCAAAACCAAAAAACGAACCAACTTTTCAACCAAAACCAAAAAACGAACCAACTTTTCAACCAAATGGTTTAATTATGGGCAAGAATTCATGCATTTTTAAATATTAATCATGTCACTAACTGTGGGATACCATACTTGATTTTCATATTTTAGAATAATAATCATATCGCAGCTGTTTTGATGGAAATAGACTGAATTTAGAACTATTATTGATATAAAGAATAATTATGTAACTTATATTGAGGAAGGCCTTTGAGAGGCTGATTGCACAGCATATTAATAGCTGTTATTGTTACTTGTACTATCGGTAACCAAATATATAATTATATCTGGTTATTTAAAAATAAGAATTACTATAAACTGATATAAAGAAATATTTTATAATATAAAATAAAGAGAAAATGGCTGGGAAATGCAAATACGATAATGACGATGATCGGATAAAAGCTATTCGAAATTCAAAAACCAAATACATGCTTAATAAACAGTGGAGATGCGACGTTTGCGATTACGATAGCAATCTAGCATCTAAATGGATGCATATGAAAACTAAAAAACACATCACAAATAGTATATTAGCTGGTCTACGAGAGGATGATCGGTTTGAAATAATCGATGAAGAATGATATATATAATTAACACTTCATGCACTTTTACAATGACTAAATATACAAATATATCTAGTTATTTAAAAATCTGAAATCAAAAAAAATGATTTTACTATAAGACACTTAAAGAATTGGTTATACTATAAATTAAAAAAAATGGCACAAAAAAATATCTCAACCAATATTAATATGGACGAATCTGATCTCAACAAGCTATCTAAAACCGACCTTATAAAACTCATTTTATCGCTAAAAGCCGAACCAAAAGCACACGAAAACCAAAAAGCCCAACCAAAAGCACACGAGCACCAAAAGGTCGAGCCGAAAGCACACGAGCCCCAGAAGCCGAATCAAAGCCCCACCCCCTCGCGTAAAATACCAAAAAAGAAGACATACCAATCTCATTCAAATACTCCTAAACCAATAACAAAAACCCATAATACTCTTAAACAACTATCAAAAAGTTACCTGAGGGATGCAAAGGCACTAGGCTATACATGGATAGATCTTGTAAAAAACTCAACAAGGCAAAAAGTAATCAATAAAATTCAAAAATATAAGACCGATAAGACCTTAAACAGGACACTCAATGAATTTAATTTCGATGACAGTATTTTTGATTCAACATCCAATGACCAACCTCTATTCAAAATAACGGAAATCGGAAATACAGCGAATAAAAAATTCAATGCTTATACCAATGAATTCAAAATAAATGTACGAAAAAATTTCATAAACAATAAAAATGATGTTTTCAGTGCATTTGAAAAAATGGTTGAAATGGCAATAAAGAAAAGACAGTTAAAAGGAAATGATAGATTCAGATTGGTAATTTTAAATGATGAATTAGATCACCCTATCTCAACAAAAATGATAAATGTATCAGATTTCAAGTTAAATCAACTTTCAGGTATCATCAATACGTTGGAGTATAAAGAAATAAATTTAGAAAATTGCAAAATAATTATTCAATCTGTTAAAATACCTTCAGGTAAAGGTCGACTATATTTATCAAAACAAACAATAAATAGGAAACAATGCATTATCACAATAAAAAACACCGACTCAATATGCCTTGCTAGGGCAATAGTAACAGGTTATGCTAATTTACACCCTGAGAATTACACCACAACTCAGTTGAAAGATGGGTTCAATAAAAGCCGAAAACTACAAGAAATTCAAGCCAAAGAACTTCATAATAATGCTAATGTTGAAATTAACGATTAGGGAAATTCTTTAGAAGATGTAAATAGCTTTGCATCACATTTAGATGTAGAGATTAATATCATAGATTCTGAACAGTTCAATGAAATCATATATACAGCCAATAATGGTAAAACAGACAAAATTTATTTATACAAAACACGGAATCATTTTGATGTCATAAAATCAATGACAGCTTTTTTAGATGTAGCATATTACTGCCATTCTTGTAAAAAAGCTTATACGAGACGTGATAAACACAAATGCCCCCAAAAATGTCTATCTTGTTTCAAATATTTTCCAGATGGAAATAAATGTAATGGTAAAGACGTTACATGTAATCAATGCAATCGTGTTTTTCATGGTAATACTTGCTTCAAAAACCATACTAGTAACCGATCGAAAAAAGATAGTGATGATTCAGTATGTAGCAGTGTAGCAAAATGTTTAAAATGCAATCAAATCATACTAAAACCATATATCAAAATACATAAATGCGGTTTTAAAATGTGCAATAATTGTAATAAATATTGTGAAAAAAAGCATGAATGTTTCATGAAAAAGATCAAGTGTAAGGGTGGAAATTGCATCAAAAAGAACAAAAAACCATGCCGATTAAATAAAAACATTCTCAAAAAAGATTATTGTCACTCATGCAAAACGTATAATGAAAAATATTTATTTTTTGATTTCGAATGTATACAAAACACGGGCATCCATGAAGTTAATCTTGCTATCTGTCATGATTTTAATGGTAATGAATTAATCTTCAATGATATTAAGGATTTTTGTAATGGAATTCTAAATGAAAAATATAAAGGATATACCCTTCTTGCTCACAATTCCAAAGGATACGATAGTCATTTTATTCTAAAATGGTGTATTGATAATGGTTTTAAGCCATATTGTATTTACAATTGTGCAAAAATCATGATGATGGAAATAGCACAGTTAAGGATCAAAATAATCGACAGTTTAAATTTTATTCAACAACCATTATCATCGTTTCCTAAAACGTTTGGTTTAAACGAGTTGAAAAAAGGGTATTTCCCACATTATTTTAACAAAAAATGTAATCAAAACTACATCGGTAATATGCCTTCTAAGAAGCATTATGGGTATAATCAAATGAAAAACAATGATAGACAGAAATTTTTACAATGGTATGACGATCGTGTTAATGAAAATTATGTTTTCGATTTCAAAAAAGAATTAATTGAATACTGCAGGTCAGATGTCGATATATTAAGACGCTGCATTTTAAAATTCAGACAAGATTTCATAACTCAAGAGAATATAGACCCCCTAAAATACATTACAATAGCTGGGGTTTGTATGGCCATTTACAGAGGGAATTATATGCCAAAAAATACCATAGCTGTGGTTGATAATGTTGTTCAAACAGAAAACCATAGTGCAGTCAGTATTGCATGGCTTGATTACATAAGTAAGAAAAATAAAATTAAAATTCAGCATGCCTTGGAAGGGGGTGAAAAAGTTATCAATTGTCTCAATAACAAATTAAAAGTAGATGGTTTTTGTGAGTCCACAAATAGTGTTTATGAATTTCAAGGTTGCTTCTGGCATGGATGCCAAGATTGTTACAAGCCTGATGTAATCAATAATAAGAATCAATGCGATATGGGTACTTTATATAATAAAACACAAGTTAAAAATAACAAAATAACAACTGCTGGTTACAATCTTATTGAAATGTGGGAATGTAAATTAAAAAATGATGCAGGTTTTCAAAAATATTACAAAAATGATTGGAACAGAGAAGTCGTTTCTCCTCTAAACCCAAGAGATGCTTTCTACGGTGGAAGAACAAATGCGACCAAGCTATTGTATAAATTCAAAGAAGGTGAATATGGTAAATATGTTGATTTTTGTTCCCTGTATCCAACAGTTCAGTTCTACAAAAAATACCCCATAGGACATCCTATAAAGATAATATCACCAGAAAAATACCATAGTCATTGGTATGGATTTATAAAATGTAAAATTTTAGCTCCAAGAGAATTATACCATGCTGTTCTACCTCAGAGAATCAAATGTGAAAAGGCTGAAAAGCTAATGTTCCCTCTGTGTATATCATGTGCTAAATCAAAACAACAAGAAAGATGCCAACATAGTGAAAATAAACGATCATTCACAGGAACATGGACAACCGATGAAGTCAATAAAGCAATTGATAAAGGATATAAAATCATTAATATATATGAGGTATGGCATTTTGAAAAGTCAAGCGATGAATTATTTAAGGAATACATTAAAAAATTCATGAAGCTCAAACTTGAATCAACAAAATATAATTTCAAAAATGACAAAGAAGAAATGATATTCAGAAATAAAGTCAAAACGAATTTAGACATTGAATTAGGTGAATTACATGAAAATTCAGGTTTACGAGCTATTGCAAAAATGTGTTTAAACTCACTTTGGGGGAAATTTGGACAACGAAATAACATGAATCAATGCAAATATGTAACTGACATAAATGAATTTTATCAAGTACTTCTCGACGACACCATTGGTAATTTAAACATGAATTTCATAAATGAAGAAATGGTACAGATGAGTTACGCTTATAAGGATCAGTTTGTTGATAATTCCTATAATACAAATATCTTTGTAGCATGTTTTACAACTAGCAGTGCACGGCTAATGTTGTATGAAAAACTTGACTATTTAGATAAACAGGTATTATATTTTGATACAGATAGTATTGTGTATATTGAATCCCAGAATGGTAAGACAATAGAAACAGGCGATATGCTAGGCGATTTAACAGATGAGTTAGACGGTGATGTTATAAAAGGTACCTTCGTAAGCGGTGGCCCTAAAAACTACAGTTTCATATATGGCGATAATAAACAGAAATGTGTTATTAAAGGATTTTCCCTTAATCATGAAAATTCACAAATACTAAATCACACAAATATGATTAAGATGGTAAAGGGCGATATCAAAGATCTTACATTAGTAAATGAAAATAAAATAACCAGACAAAATAAACAAATCGTAAACAAATATGAAGAAAAGATGTACAGCTTTGGTTATGACAAGCGCGCAATAAAATACATAGAAGAAAGCTGTATAGAAACATATCCTTACGGATATTAAAAGATAAAAATTTTATACAGTATATTTATATGAAAATCGTTTTGCTTGGTCACGTAGATCATGAAAAAAGCACATTAGGGGGTAATCTCATATACAACTCCAATACTATCAATAAACGGGATATTGATAAAATCAAAAAGCAGGCCGATCAACTCAAAATGTCAAAGCAATGGTTAGCACATATCTTAGACGAGGATGATAATGAAAGGTTGAAAGGAAAGACGTATTCCTTCAATATAGTTCAATTAGAGTATCAGGGTAATATTTTTGAAATCATCGATGTACCAGGTCATAAAGAACTAGTTAATGAGATGATATATGGAAGTTCACGAGCAGATCTAGCGGTATTGGTTATATCTATACGTAAGGGTGAATATGAAGCTGGCCTTTTAGGTCAATCTTTAGAACATATTATGATTGCTCGTGGAATGGGGTTAAAATCTCTGGTTATTGCTCTTAATAAAATGGACACAATTAATTGGGATTTTGATGAATACAACCGTGTTGTTACTGATTTAACTAGAAAGATTAAAAGATTCCGTTTCAAACATATCATTTTTGTACCTATATCAGCATTCCGTGGAGACAACGTTATAAAGCGATATAACAACCCATTGGTTAAATATTCATTAATCGAGGCTATAAACACTATTATTATAATACCTCGCGAGACTAAGTTGATTAAACCAAATGATAATAAGATAAATGGTCGTTTTCTCTTCTATCATATCGAGAACCTAATCACTACGGGTTATGTTTGTAAATTACATACTAATATTAAATTATATGATGCAGAGTTTGTTAAAATACATAACAGTAAGCTTCCATTTGTGACTCAGAATAATTCTAAAGGGAAACTAATAAATGTCGTTTTAAAATTAAACACTAATGATGCAATTAATGCTAATGTTATCTTGAGAGATGGAAATAAAACGATTGCCATAGGCATTTTAGAATATGATGATTAAACGCACAAAATTCATATAAAAAAATATATAAAGTATTTGTATAAATGGTTAGATTCCAAAGATATTTTTGTGAAAAAGATAGACAGGATGCTATAAGGAGAAGTAAGACTCGTTACATGCGGTATAAATCATGGGTATGTGATATATGTGATGGATATAACTACAGATTGGCAGGTAAATGGAGACATCTTTTAACACAAAAACATATCAACAATAGCATTATCCATGACATGGATACTGACAATAGATCATAGGTATTAGGATCAGCGCTGTTATTTTCCAATGATATAATTGTACCATGACGGTCTAGCGCGGGGTATAGTTGTATCCTAGGTTATGATCCTAGGTTTTGATCCAAAGTATTTTTCGATTTCCATTTTTTTTTATTTTCATTATGTCAAAGAGGTTTGTTTTAAACGCACTAAGATGCAAGATTTTTAAAAAAGAGTATAAGAAGTTTTTTTTATTTTGAACCTAGGGTTGAGTTAGGGATTGTTTTTCAGGCTTGGTTTTACAGGCTTGGTTTTCTAGGGTTTGAATCCATTTTGATTTTCCAGGGCTTGAATTTCAGTTTTGATTCCAATATTTGATTCCAATATTTGAATCCATTTTTGTCCCCATATTTTGGACCCAGCACTGGTAGTAGTGATGTACTACATCTCTAAGGCAAATTTGCCTCAGAGTGTAGTACATTACTACTTACTGATAACCGGGCCAGTGAAATTCGATTCCAGTCTTCCCTAGCCACTTCTGAATGTCGATCCCACGTCCGCGTTGTCGTCGCCGTGTCGTCTTTTTTTCAGTCCTCTTCTTCTTGGTCTTCGTCATACTCCAATTTTCGTCTCAACTTTTTGCCTTTGGCCCAATCTTCCCAACCGGGTAATGGTTTCAGTTTCTCGGCTTCCGTTTTTCGCACAGCTGGCTTTTTCCTCGTCTTTAGTTTCTCTTCTAAACTCTTGAATCTCTCTGCCAATGTCGGTTTGCCCGCAGGTGCCGTTTTTGCTTTCTTTGTCGCCTTCGGAGTGACTGTGGGAGGTGATTTCTTGGCACTCCCTTTTATGAGTTGTTTCAACATGGTCTCCACGGGTCCCGTCACCAAACCTACATTCTCCAACTCCTCCTCCTCCTCCTCCGCTTCTTCGCCCGGCCGTCTGGCTGTTACTCCTCCCATGGGAAATTGACGTATCCGTTTGGTCAAACGAGCCCGTTCGCGAGCGAGAGGTTTCACTCGTGCCACGGCGATACCGTCGGGAACGGATTTATCTTTTAACAGCAAGTGACTTTCGGCTGCTATGCGAGCCGCTTTGTTCAACAACGCATTGTCCGTGATTTCGCCTTTGTAATATTGCACCAAACGATTCAAGTCTTTAGCGGGAACCATCACGACTTCCTCGGTCATCTTTGAAGTATTCTTCCAACAAGCTTTCGTAACACCCTTGCCAGTAACGAACTTCCTCTTCTAACTTGTCTATGCGCCTTTTCAAGTCGCTTCTCGATGTACACTTGTCGCTACACTCCTTGCACAGTACTAGGGTCTTTCCTTCCGGAGTCTCTTGCCTCTCTCGAATGCAATCTTCGCACTCTGCGTCGTATTTTAAAGCCAAATAGTCATGATTGACGCGGGCGTAGGCTTTGTGCCAATGGTCTGCTCTTTTTTCCCACTCTGCTTCTCTGTCCGCCGATTCGCGTAACATTTTCATCATTGTCTGGAGGGTGTTTTGCAGAGACATGCTTGGTAGATCTGTTGCAGTCCTTTCCAAAACCCGCTACCCTTCTGTGACAGGAGACCTTCTCGCCTTCTCTTCAACGAGTTTCTGCGCTTACCCAGTTCGCGCAAGACCTTCTTATATCTTCGCAGCTTGGCGGTGATCGGTGGACTGAGCGGAATGCGGTTCTTGAGCAAATTCAATACCATCTCACTCACGGCGTTGATCTGATCGGCGTTGGCGTGCTGTAACATCTCGTCTCGCTTGAACCGATTGGCTTCTCTCAGAATGCTCTCCAAGAACGGACGCTGTCGACGTAATCGATTCATACTTCCCACGGGGCTGGACGTCGGTTGTAACTACCGGTGACGCCCTTTGCCCCCATCCTCTTATAGCGTTTGTCCTTTCCCAATTTATAACCCAACTTGCCGGCAAACTTGAGTATGTCCAATAAACCCTCTCCTCTCCACACGGGTCCTCTTTTAGGTTGTCTCCTTACTATCTTTCTTCTTCGCACCATCTTGTCACAGAATGCAGTCTGTAACTACCGGTGACGCCCAATGCCCCCATCCTCTTATAGTGTTTTTATCTCTTTTTCTTTCGAGTGGCTGCATCCAAGGCTTTGTTTGCACCCCAACCTGCAGCACCCGATGCAGCACCCAAAGCGATTGCTTTTCCACCCGCGATCAAAGCTGGTATCAAGGCTGCTAAGGGTAAAATACCACCCTTCTGTCCTATTCTTCTCCTGCCAGCACGTCTCCGCCTTTGCGTCACACGTTTCTTTCTCCTCATGGTCCTATCGTCGTCGCGGTCTACGTCTATAATGATTTACATTATCCATTATCCCTTTAAATCCTTGACTGGCCAATTTACCACCCAACGTGAAGAATGTGGGTGAAGGACCCGAGAGAAACATGCTGGCCCCCTCGGCTATCTTGTCCACCAAACGATGTTTACGTCTCGCGAGAGCCCCACCTCGCTGCCTCTTTCTTCTGGCCTTACGTTTCGTTCTTCCCATCCTACCATAACTGTCACTTCAGACGGGGGTACCTTCGGATTTATCGTGTTGTCGTTCGTACGCTTGCACGTACTTGTCGGCCACGGGCGGCGTGAAATCGGTGATCGTGTCATCTAGAGTTTGCATCTTGATCAAGAATCCTTCTAGTTCGTCCATCGGAAGACCGCGCGCGTACGTTCTCAATTCGATCAACGTCTTGTCGTAGGTGGTGTAGGCAAAACGACATACGTCCACTTTGAACGAATATTTCTTGAAATCGTTCCAGCCCTTGACGACAGTCCCAGCTGAAGTTAGGCATGCCACAATAACACTATTTTCTGTAAGGGAACCCGCAATGATACCCGCTGCCACGATGAATAAAGCCAAAGCGTTCAATGAAGCATGACACCACTTAAAATGGTAAAACATTTGACGATGACACCACCACTTTTTGTGGTAAAAGGTATACAATCCGTCCAATCTGTGTAACAGGTCTGGATCCAAGTTCGTCTTCGACCCGTTTAGTAGGGACATCTTTAATGGCTCACTCTCGTCGAGGTACGACAAACGGTTGGTCGTCCCCCGTCTTTATAGGTCGTAGTGATGGTGTTTGTCGTGGTGATGCCTGCGATGCGACGTCCAGCCGCCACTTGACGTTGATCGTTTAACAGCATTTGCAATTGACGTTGCATGTCGTCTTGATTCAATCGGTGTGGACCACCCGTTAGCGTTCCTTGACCTGCAGGTACGTTGGACCTCGAGGAAGCAGGAGTGGTGGATCTCAAAGTCCCCGTACCTACTGCAGGAGACGGTAATTGATCCAAGTACCGTCTTAGGACTATTGGGTCGATTCGATCCAATGTCTGTTCCAATCCCCCTCGGTTGACGTTGACGATCGGAATGGCACTAGGACTGGTTCCTACTCCTGCTGGCGAATGTCTTGACATGTTTTTCTAGCTCTCTCTTCTAGTGTCTGGATCAATTCGCTGAAGTAAGTCTCGTTATATTCTCTCACGAATTTCCACATCTGTCGCTTTTCGGCCAAATGTAGCACGGTTTGCATGGCGTCGTAGTCCATGTCCTCTTCTCTCATACGCTCGAAATGACGACTGCACAGGTCCAAGAACGCGAGCCACACGTGATCGTTACGTACGAACATCTCGAACGAATCTGTAACATCTCATGCATCCCTCGTCTTTTAAGAGGTGGCTGAAAATCCGTCTGTCGTCGCTACTTCGGGGGTGTAAGTCCAGCACTAAGTAACCAAAGGGTTGTTCTGTTACTTGAGAGAAGCGGTCCATCACAGTTTTCCACTGCGAAGGAAAGGCTTGTATCAACAAATTGCGCATTCCCACTTGATCTCTGGGATTTTTGAATGCGACGATGTAGTGGGCGTTTCTGGAAATGGATTTGGAATATTTTCCCGGCGGAAACATGTCCTGACACAAGTAGAGTACAGTGATGTCGTTGTGATGAGAATGTTTTGTGAATAAATCCAAAACTTGTTTGTCGTTGGCACCTTCTTCCATGAGATCGTCCAATATTAAAAGTCCCCCCTTTGGAAACCAGTTCTGTAGGGTAGTGTAGTCCGGGATGCCTTCATAAAATTGAACACCCACTTGTTGCAAGGGTCGGAAATTGTCTTGCCAGACACCGTAGCAATAGTGTACATTGGGTTCTAGATTTTCGAACAAATCCAAATTATCCAATATCAGACTGGTGGTGAACACGGTTTTTCCACAGCCTGAAGGACCCACTACCAGCATGCTGGAAGGGGTATGAAAGCTAAATGCTTTACCGCGCTCCATGGCGAAATGACGTTCGTCAAAAAACGAGCAATGATATAAGCATGTTGCAGAAAAAGTCTGCAACGAATCCCGAACTCCCGAGCGACAGACGACACACACCTTATTCATTTCAACGTTTTTATTTGTCATCTCACAACAACAAGTGTCTTACACCGCAGAGAGACGGTTCACAATCCTGATGGTATTCCATCTTCCAAAATTTGTCCCACGACATTTCCTTCGAGATCAATTGCTTCAACATTTGCCCAACTTTATGATCATTGTACACGTAATCGTGTTTCTTGAATCTCGCTTCGAATTGACTCATGCTACGTCCTTCGGCCCTATCGATGAGATACATCAACGCGTAATCGCCGCAGCTCTGACTGTACAACGATTGTAGACTCTGTCCGTTGCGCTCCACGTACTTCCAATGATCGTCCAACCAATTTTGCAACAGTTGCGCCGTCTGGTACACCTCCAGGGGTAAGGCGTAACTGTCCAACACTTCGCACACGTTTCCATTCGTCCACAGAGCGATCCAATGCCGACCGCGCATGTAGTGAGGATCGGTGTTGACGATGTACCCGCGGGCTTCCGTCTTGAGTGGTTTTCGAGGTAATCGATCGCAGGCCACCGTCCCGTAAAAGTAAGGTTTCAACGAAGGGTGATGTCTGGCCAACTGATCCAACTGCACGTTATTCAAAGTCACTTTCTCCATCACTAACGCTGGTACACGTCGTACAACACGGCTTTGTTCTTGTCTATCTCCAAGAGATTCTCAAACTCTCCGTACACGAGGATGGTCAGGTTCACAGCTGGGTTGGCTCCAAAGTTCAACTCTATAAGTAGATTTCCGGCTTGCTTGGGGTTCATCCTGTAACTGTCCACGCATCCGTTGGCCACGTTGTCGAACACGAACAACGTGCAATTCTTTCCTTGTCCCCAATCGTCACCTCTCACCATGTTTCCTTGCTGCTTGCACAGACATCCGGTGGCTTGCAAGAAACGGTGGTACCCTCTGAGATCTTTGGTGGCATCGTTGTGAACCAGTTCTAGCGTCTCGTAAGGATACTCTTCTCCTCCCACGAGTTGTTTTATGCTGCTCATTCCAAACTTCTGAAAACAGAAGGGATCGTTGACCACGTTCCCGGTGAAGGCTGTGGACAGCACCATACCCACGATCACGCGGTTGGGAATTCTTCCTTGGAACAAGTTGGTGCATTCGTACCGTCGTTGATCTCCCTGCATGTTGAAGGTCCGAATCTCGCTTCTCACGGTCGGGTAACTCACCACTTGACTCTTGGTGGTCATCTCATCCATCAGTCTCCTGTACGTCGTGGGGTTGAGACGCACTTGACACAGGTACATTCGAACTTTGACTTCCTCGGCCGTCAACTTTCCTGCCAGACCCACTCCATTCAAGAACACGTCGGGAGAATTGAAGTACATCTGTATTCCTATCTGCACTCTGGGTACCAACAACTTGCTCAGATGAAACACTTCGATGTGGGGTTTGAAACGCAACACGTGTCGCTTGCCGCCCGTGTAATTGGCTTGTTCTGCTTTAGAGTTCTTGAGAGCCTCCTTGTGATTGGCGGTCAGGGCTACATAGTCTGCGTGTCCAGCTCCAGCGTTGGCTGCAGTGTTCGTGTTATTGTCCGTCCACGTGGCTGGGAAATCGATATGATTGTACCATCCTTGAGGTTTCAAGATGGTTTCTCCATCTTGTCTGTCGTAATTCAACAACGTTTCCAAGAAGGCTCTGTAATGGTACGTGTCCGTCTGCGGACTGATGAGAGTACCGTTGAGACGCACGCTGATTTGCTTGAACAGAGAATGGGCTAGATTGTTGACGGGCCACAGCTTGTCGGCAGCTGCCACGTTCTCATCGTTGTCTTTCTTCAGTTGCAATTCTACCTCGAAGAAGCTACGGCTGAGATCGATGTAATCTTCTTGGGGGTCGATCTGAAACTCCACCGGATTGATGCCTGTGGTGTAGGTCTGAACGGGGACCATCCGATACGACGAGACGCTGACGTCTGTCGGTGGTACGGCGAATAGATCCAATCGAGGATTGGCCTCGCGTCTCGACTGCGGGTAGGCGCTCGAGATGGTTTCGGTCATCGTCGTCTCTTCCTTCTTCCACTACGCTTCCGTAAGGTCTGTATCCAATCGTAGCCAGGAGGCTTTCTGACGTCGGGACCTATCCACCCGCCCTTTTGTACTTTTCGTCGTCGCCTCTTTTGTCCCAACAACGCCTGATTCAAAAGTGCCAGTGAGAATCCTTCTCCGCGCTGTTTGACGGGAGCGCGTTTGGATCGGACCAGTCTGGACGATCGCGAGTAAACGGGATTCATTTTTCTCCAAAGATGTCGTTCAGTTTTCTCTTGACGTTTCGTTCTATGACGTTCTTCAGTTTGCGTTTCACGACTCGTTTAGGACCGCTCTTGACTCCTTGACCCGCTTTACGAATGCGGTCCGCGACGCCGCGCCCACTCTTAAATCCTCTCACGGCTCCACCCAGAGACTCTTTTACGATGTCAGCCAAAAATCCGTTCCCCTCTTGAGGAGGAGGATCCGGTGTGAAACGCGTCAGAGCACCTCCTCTCATGTTCGCTTGATATGTAAGGTCACGATCGTGTTCCCTTCGCCAAAATCCACCAGTTTACCTGTAGTCTCGCTCACTTGCGTTTCAATAATGTCCACGATCTGGTTGCGGAGTGGAATATATTGTATGTGGAGAGGTTCAAAGTACTTGATACCTTTTCCTTCACGTTGAAAGTGAATTTCCCGCAACAGATCCGTGACCTGATTTCCTACAACGGAACTACCACCCACATCTGAGTAGACGAAAAGCGTACGCGATGCATCTCCAATCACTTTTTGGAAGGCTCTGTTGAGTTTCAAAAAACGCCAGTTACAATAGCAACTCAAGAAAAGTTGTCCATTCTCAACAACCCAGAAATTTTTCTTGCCCTCTCCAAAATCATCCACGTCTATGGGATCGGGTATCGTAGCGTGGTGGCATTCCGGCTTCAGGTTCGGCCCGAGAAACACGTTTTCTTTCTCGTTCTTTTTTACCCATCCCATGTCAAAGGCCAAATCCTCGTTGAAAGACATGTAGTATGGGACGCCTTCAGTTTTCACTTCCGAGACGTCCAAGTTCGAGTTGTCGAGGACTAGTTCTTCACCTTCCCACTTGAAAGTATATTCCCACTCCTTTCCATTATCTGGCGACTTGGTCAAGTCTCCCACGATACGCTTGTATTCTTTGACTTGATCGAACTTGAAGACCAGGGCTTTCATAAAACTGAGGCCATCCACGATGTTGTCGTCATATAGAATGTCCTGGAACGTCAGATCGGTAGTCACCGACTTGCTTTGCACGTGACCCTCATTATCTTTGCGCTTGAGCATCCACTGGGCACTCAAGAGAGGAAACTTGAACGACTTAAAGCGAGTTAAGTCGATGCTGGCATCTGGCACGGAAATGCTACTCAATCCCACTTTCCAACCGGTTCCTTCCAATCGTAGCGGGTGAGGTAATCGCACCTTGAAAGAGTTAGCTCTATTCTCTGGAAACTCGGTTCCGCTGCTGTGACTGGGTAACGTGACGTAAAATCCTTCCTCGTGGCTCATGATTTTTTTAGAGCCGTCTTCTCGATCCAACTGTCGTATTTGTCTGGCCAGCCTTTCCAGTGCACCAAGACTTTATTTCCTTTTCGTTTGACGATCTTGTCCACCCGGAAGACATCGTCGTCGGACACTGCGACTTTTTGTAGATCTTCCTTGTAAAAAGTACCGCGAAGGGGGGTGTCGTCCAGCTCTTGGATCTTGTAAGTCGCGACGGGTGGTCCCGGACGCACTTCTCGTATCACAAACACTTCTTCGGTCCAGCCGGGTAAATACCCTTTCTCGAACGTGCGAAATTTCTTGTTCAATCTCACGCGTTCTCCTACTTTGAGCGTGGGTTTTCTTTCTCTTTTTCCCGACGACAACCTCTTCGCGTACAGACGTTCCCAGACTTTTCTCTCGTTACTCGCATTCACTTTCTCGGGGCTGGTGCCGATGCTACGATGGTGGGATGCGTTGTAACCTTTCACCAACGCCTGGAGTACGGGTAGGTAACTCAGCGTGTTCTTGGCGGTAAAGTAACGGTACATGCGTTCCTTGAGAGTGCGGTTGAAGCGTTCCACGATGCTAGCTTTGGTATCTCCGGCCGTGGAAAAGTGGTGGATGCCTTCCCGTTTCATCAACGCGGCAAACGTCTTGTTGTAAAATTCTTTCCCGTCGTCGGTCTGTAGGTTCTGAGGTTTGCGTCCATCGGCTCGTTTCAAAATCTTGGCAAAGGCGTCCGACACCGTTTTTCCCGTCTTGTCTTTTAGGGGTTCCACCCAGGCATATTTAGACAAGACGTCGATCACGTTGAGTAGATATCTGTGACCCTTGTTGTATTTGGACAACGGTTGCGTTTCCACTAAATCGGCTACCCACTGTTGGTCGACGTTAAACACCAGGACCGGTAACGTGGCGAAACGACGTCTGCGCGGTTTGTGAAGGGTATAACCCAAATCGCGCTCCAATACTTTTTTGGCTGTGTCGACGGATATTTTGTGCGATTTGGCGAATCTTGTTATCCCGCCCAAGCTACCCGGTTGACTGGGATCGTGGTAGTCCAAAAGTATCTTCTCATCCTTCTTCAGCTTCTTTGGCATGTCGAGGATACTCTGACCACCTTCATATAAGTGCCGTGTAATTTATGAGCTGCCTCTTCGATCGTGGTTGGATGAATTTTGTAAATAGAAGCAAACAGCTCGTCGGGATCTTTGAAATGTCTCAACCATAATATAAACGGTATCAATCTGAAATAGTTGTTTTCTATGTGAGTGGCTTCGAACACTCTCAAGGGGGAGTCACTCGTATCTTCCGGTATATCGATACCCCTCCCAAATTCAGCATACGCTTTCTCGCACAATCCTTTCAACCACTCCCACTTTCCATACAGATCCATGACTGCAACGCAAATGAACTTTTATTTCAAAACATCAATTTAAATAGCCTGCATCAATAAATATGTTATCAAAAGATTTTGCACATGTTTCGCAACTTCTAGGTCTCCACAGCTTGGCTTTTTGGTAATCGGCACCCAGGTATGCTTCGTCTTTGTCCATGGCGCAACGGTTGCAGAGATCTCTGTCTAACAATCTATCCGCAATTTCTTGCCAGCGATTGCTTTCTACTCGCTGCAATTTCACTTGAGTGGCCAGTTGCTGGCACAATTCTTCGTACGTGTTTGCGTCGAACGTGACAGGTAGCTTCAAGTAGGCAGACAATGACTGGGCGAGGGTTGCGCTCGCTCTCAAGGGTGCGATGAGATCTTCTAAACCACTCCGTTCGTCAAAGTCGCAGACGTTGGCATTCAACAAGAACGAGAGACCTTTGCCAATCGGCGGCACCTTGCGGGAGGTCGCGAAGAAGAAGGCTCGCTGCAATGGCACGTACACAAATTCGTTCCAATGTCTATCCCAGAGATAACCGTGCCCAATCTCTTTGAGGGTCGCCATCACAGCTCCCTTCCAGTGAGGGTTCTCTTTGAGCCATTCACTTTCGTTGACGCTGTTCCTGGCACACCCCCGCTCTTTCACCATGTCCTCGAAGACGTAGACTCTCTTTGGAGTGTTTTCGGGTACCGCCACCGCACCGGGAAAGTCTAAAGACAACGTGCTCATTCCCGTTTCGGACTTGATACGTTTTTCCAGGTTTGTACAATTCGTGTAAAAGAGTCGTTGCTCTAGGTCCACCCAGGTTTCTCTTGTACCCATCTCACTGCTCTTTTTGCTTTGCTTCGGCCGATGCTTTGTGCAACAGACTTTCCAGATCGGAGAACCAATGCTCTTGACACTGCATAAACGTGTAACCGGCTTCCATGCCGCGTTTCGCGCGCTCCAGGAGATAATCTTCGTCCGACTTGAAATCACCTCTTTTTAGATCCTTGTAGTAAGACAATGGCTCCCAAAGTTTTGGACCCCCTTAAATAAACACTCCGCTCTTCTCGTCGTCCACTTCCATCGCCTCCAACTGAATCGACTAAGCTGCACACTCTCTTTTATATGCGCTTGGATGACGTCAGCAGACCAAACCGGTTTAAAGCGGTTTACTGCGCTCAGCTGATTGGTCGCTGCTGACGTCATCCGATCAAACCGGTTCAAACGGGTTACTACTGCATGTTGATTGGTTCCCTCAAAGTATAAAAGGGGTCGACACCTTCCTTCAGGATCATTCAACGAGTTGGAGAGAAGAGACATGGATCTAGAAGACGAATCGCAGAGCAGATATATGGTAGCGGAGAAAGAGTCAGAGACTAAAAAGAAGAGGCGGAGAAAAAGGAGCCCCAATGAGCAAGCCAAGAAGAAAAATAAGACCCCGAAAAAGAAGAGAGTTTCTAAGAAAGCAACCGCAGTGAAAGAAGAGATACTGGAAGAAGGAGAGATTTTCGACGCGGACGAGTTTTTGAGGAAAAATTTCCCGAGCCTAGATGTCCCTGGAGAAGAAGGAGGTCCCCCTTGTCCAATCCATAAAGAGCCGATGACAAAAAGGACAGCCAGCAACGGATGGGAATTTTACTTTTGCCCCCATGTCACCGACGGCATCATCTGTTTCATTTGTGAGGGTGTGGACAATGTCGATTTCTACACAAGCATGGTGAATAAACAGCTACCCGCTTACTATTATTGGAACATGGATAAGATGACGTGTTTCTGCAACGAGAGCCTCATTCTAAGCATGTCTAGATCGGAGGACAATCCCGATAGAATCTACCTGAAATGTCGCAAGAGGAGATGTCGATTCTTCCAATGGGCTGACAAGATTCCCTTTGGAAAGATTAAAGCTTGGATAGAAGCAAAGGAATACGTGGGAAACGAAGATCCCATGTACTCGAGGACTAGAGATCAACACGGGTACCCCCTGAGAGGAGAGGATGTCGTGGACCGCCCCCGGATCATGATGGGAGACAGACCCGCCTACCAAGTGACTCATCCACCCACCCCTATTAGCAAAGACTGGGTCTACCCACCCACGAACCAACCCTATGACGAGACGCTGGCCAAGCAATGTCAAGAGCAAAAGTTCTGGGTCGATACAGAAGGGAAAATCATTGTCCCCCCGGAATTGAACGGTTTCAAGTACGACGCAAGTGAGGACAAGGCCTTAAGGAAGCAATTGTATCTGAGGCGTGTTACTCAGAAACAATATCCTAATTTCGTTGACCCCTCGACTTAAGAGACAGTGTAAAGTTCAATATCTTCATATATTTTCTACGTGCAGTTACCTCTGGCATGACTTCGGAAAACGTGTGCATGATCTTGGACTTGGAAGGTTACTTTGTGGAGAAGACGTTTCGAGTACGCGAGTTGGGTTTTTACACTTGGCAAGAAAAGTTCGGACGCCATGCTTTCTACATGAGAACGTCGTGGTGCAACTTATCTTCCAGAGACAGGAAAACTGTGTCTTACGTCAAATACAACGTGCACGGACTGACGTATCAACCCAGAAAGGAAGAAAAGGCCTACGAGTATGACAGGGTGGAGGACGTGATGAGAGATTTGTACGAGGAGACCAAAACCCCTGAGAGAAACGTGGTGGCTTACAAGGGAGGTCACGTAGAAAGGGACTTGTTGAACAAACTGAACATTCCTAGCGTGAATTTAGAACTGTATGGATGTCCGAAATACGATATGCTGAAAGAGACGATTGTACAACCTTTACCTAGTTGCGGTTTTCATTTAAACGAAGGACATTGTCCGATGACCGAATGTCATGCTTTCTGGTTATGGTACCAGACTTTTGTTGTTAAATAAATTTAAGAATTGCTCCATGCCGAAACTGAACGAGAGTATGGGATTCAATCGCTTAAACAACAACAACAATCCTCTACACCCTTGAGTGTTTTTTTTTTCGACCGGCAATATTGTTGGGGTATCTCACCATCCATTGTTTACATTTGGTGATTTCTTGTTCGCAACAAACTCGTACGGAACGCACGGAAGATGGCTCCATGATGGCTTACCTTCTCCTAGGCTCGCTTGATAATGGCCGACCAAAAAAACGACCTCACCCTTATATACTCAAGGGTGTGACGTCACGATGACGTCGAAAGGGGGATACCCCCCATCCCCCTCTCCTAAAAAGGTCGCGAGGGATTGAACCGAGCTCACGATTGGTTGAAATGGATCTAGAGCTTGTGATTGGACGAAGCCTTCTATAAAAGGAGTCAACGGAGCGCATATCGGCACTTGCAAACTTGGTTTTGGTCTGAGCGCTTTATTCTACAAGATGGCTAATGAGGATGAAATCAGACTACTGGAACTGGATGATGATGAAGATGAGATGGCTTTGGTGGCAAATGAGTTGAGCAGTGAGGAAGAAGACATGGCTGAGCATGCCCAGAAGAAGGTGAAGATGGCTGAGCATGCCGAGAAGAATGGAGAAGAGGTTAGTCGCTGGGATTTTCTACCTTTTGAAATCCAACAGAAGATTCAATGGGAAGCAGATCGGATGTACGTGGTCTGGAGATTGGCGGAACCAGTCGAGAGCTTCTACCTTGGTGGTAGAAATATCCGTTGGTACAATGCCAACTTTGGTTTCAGTGCATGGTTGAGGATCAATGGAGCATTCGACCCTTGTCATTACTGTGATTTGTTCTACAACCATTACAAGAGAAAGACCAATCGTCACGGTGAAATAGTGTGTATCGAGAAACTGAATGATCATCATACCCCTGTGTGGTACTTTGATTTCCAATCCCACCAAAATTGACTACAACAGGATAGCTTGGGTATTCGAGCCCGACCTCGGTTGTTACCACATGCGATTTACTTTAAAGCATCTGAGAGCCAAAGCGTGATCCTGTTACTTCCTTCAGCATTTAGTTCTTAGATCTTCTTCAGTTCTTGAGTCTTTAACGGAGAAGAAGAAGAAAAACATATAATTACAAGACGTTTCACCCTTATTCATTTTTGCTCTGCTTTCTTTCATGACCATGCAGCATCCATTTGACTTTGAGATGACACCCCATGCTGACCGGAGAGTACGCCGCTTCGGGCTGCATTTGAGAAACTATACGGCAAGACTAGTACAACGAGGCGGAGGAAGCAGTAACGTGGTCTCCGAGTCGTTGGGGACGAGACCCGTCTTAGCCGAGGAGATTGCAAAGGCCTTACAGAGAGCCATTGAAAGGCATGTGTTGCAAGATGGTGGCATGGGGGACAGTGATCACTTATTGATTAATATAAATTCTAATAGAATACGACATGCCTATCATTCTAGAAGGCTGCTCGTCCGCGACTGGAGAAGAAACACGAGGCAAGCCCAGGAAGTACTAAAACAAGTCAGTAACATGCTAAACAGTAATGAAAACTTTAAAATGGACGACTCATTTAACTTGAACGTGTCGCACATCCAAGACCCCGGACGATGGAGACCACATCATTGAGTGGTCTCCATCGCAGCAGCAGCAGGACCCAAAAAATACGGGTACAACTTATCTGCGCATGCGTTTAGTGCAAAGTATTTAGTTTCAGATACCACAAGGATAGCATGGCAGTTTGTGAACAATATATAAAGGATGGTCGTCTTGCTAACTCTGTGAGTGAATCGTGTAGACTCATTTGCGCATGCGTTTAGTGCAAAGTAATTAGTTTCAGATACCACAAGGACAGCATGGCCGTTTGTGAACAATATATAAAGGATGGTCGTCTTGCTAACTCTGTGAGTGAATCGCTTAGACTAATCTGCGCATGCGTTAAGTGCAAAGTATCGAGTTCCAGATACCACAAGGACAGCATGGCCGTTTGTGAACAATATATAAAGGATGGTCGTCTTGCTAACTCTGTGAGTGAATCGCTTAGACTAATCTGCGCATGCGTTAAGTGCAAAGTATCGAGTTCCAGATACCACAAGGAAAGCGTGGCACTTTGCGAACAATATATATATATAGGATGGTGGTCTTGCTAAGATAGGGCGCGGGTCCCGCAGACGTCCCGCGTGTCAACTCGGTTCCAGACCTCGCGCGGCCATTATCCATAAGCCAATCACAGCCCTCAGAAAAAACCTCGGCCATCTTGAATATGCAAATGAAGCTATCCTGCTCTCTGATTGGTCCATTCAAATTTCTGCTGCTCTCTGATTGGTTACCGGGTGGATAAGCTACCTTTACTACTTTACTACCACAATTAAACATCATCGAATATCGACCTTAAAGAAGCTTTAAATGTCCAATGACCATTGCAAGTCATTAAAGTAATAATGCTGATAAGCGTTGCATCCATGCAATGTACATCTTGAATGGGCACCCTCTGTGATATCTAATATGTCATCGACCTCACCACGACCAAAATAATTTCGGAGCTCATAAGCAATCCTTGGAAAGTATCTGTGTCGATGAGGTAACACGCAGCTCAGGAATTGATCTAGTCGTCATAAAAAGGATGATTAAGCCAATGCACCATATGAAAAATAATAAACTCTGGTGGAATAGCATAAAAATAGTTTGGGTTGTATGCACCCCTCAGTTGCCTGAGTCTCACGCGCCACACAAAGGTGACTCGAGGGGTGCAAACCCCCAAAACCGTTTTTAAGAACCCACCGAGAATTTGGTCGACAAACAGCTCCTCTTCGACACTAATCTCTTCCTCCGATATCAATTCGCCGCGAATGATCACCCGACTCGTCGGAGAAATGCGCTGGTCTACTATATGCCCGGCGATCGTCAGCAGCTGTCCCCACACGTCTCCATGAAATGGTCGAGGGATCTAGAAAAAACAAAAAAATAAGACCTTGATACTCGCGTATAACATCCAAAAAAATTAATCGTACCATCAAAAAAAGGCGAACGTACAATGTCCCAAGAACCGCCACCTGGTATATGGTACTGATCACAGAGAAGAGGGTAGCGCTGATAACGTCTTATCTCAGCCATGGCACGATCGTACAACGCATCCATTTCTCTTTGCTCATGGGGAGTGAGTGCGGGCATCTCTTCATAAATATTCATGTCGATCTTGCAATGTCCGCAAGGACCTTCGTGACTTGCCATGGCCAAAAAACAAGCCTGATGTATAAATTTGCGGCAGCAGCTCAAGGCCACGCAACCAGGCAATGAATCAATATTCAGTCGACCGCGACAGATGAAACAAAAGTCAGAATAAATTCCGCACAACGGTTCCAATCCAGCTAACCTCCGAGATCGCCTCGCTGCCATATCCGCGAAAAACCATAACGACTTCAAATCACTCTCTTATATATAAATGAGACTAGAACCCAGTCTTGACCGAGAGGGGGGATGGGGGGTATCCCCCCTTTTTAACTACGCATGCGTGCGGTGAACTGCGTACCACAAGGATTCTCGTGTCGTACAGTTATAGGAGTCAAGGTTGAGTTTCACTAAGTCACTTGAGAAAAAGAAGGAATGGTAGACACGATGCCGAAACCTTGGCAAACCATGGAATACATTGAGTACCTCAAGAAACTGATAGACAGATACGATGACGAGTTCAAGCGTATCCAGAAGAAGCCCAACAGTCCCCAGAAACAAAGGATTCTCACGTGTATTGAAACGAATGTCAACAATACCACAGAAATTTTGGAAAAATGCGAGGAGGTTGAACTGCTCAACAGAGGGATGAATTTCATTACCCACACGATTAAAACGGAACTCCAAGCCCGGATCGAGCGACACGAGTCAGCACTACAACAACTGAGTGAATTTTGACACTTTATTTCATTTTTTACACAAAGAAAAAAGACTGCCCGGCGAGGATTCGAACCCCGGTCGCCTGCTTCAGCAGCAGATGTGATACCACTACACCACCCGGCCTTCTGTGGAGAAAAAGAGACAAAAAGAGAGGATTTATTGTTGTATTGGTTCCCAGGACCGCGCGGCCAGTAGGGTTGGCGCATGGGTCCGGTTTGTAGTTCGGTTTTTTTGAATAAATGGATTGAACAGTATTGCGCCTGCGTGATTTTTTTGACTGTGGGTATAGGGGAAGGGATTTTTTTGGATGGGTACCAGTCACGTGACACCTTCCCTTGTCAATCAATGGATCGTGCGCTGTACGGCGCTCTACATGCAGCTTCCGGTCACGTGATCAAATTCCCGGTTGCTCAATGGATCATGCGCTGTAGGGCGCTCTAAAAGCAGCTCTCTGATTGGCTCTGAACTGAACGAGCGTACCTTACTACTAAATCCGATCCCGACATAACAAACGTTGCGTGTTATGTACTTCAGAAAACTCCGTGAGACGGCTTATCTTCAAAGACAAATTATAGCTTGTTAACTTAACACCCACTGCAGGCATTCAATTATCACCATACCTTCAAAAAGAAAACAAACTCTAAATATCCACTAATCAGCCGGCCCTAGGCAGAGAGGACAGACAATTAAGGTTACCACAAACTAAGTTTTTTTTGTTTTTTTCCAAGCAACACTGACTCAACTCTGTCATACAAGTGTTGATCAATACAAATTATGCACAGTGCAATAAGCTTGTGTCCACATAAGAAACTGAACTGTTATTGGATGAAAGAAGTTTTTAAAACTTGTAACAGTCGAAATTTGTGTGATCAGCCGTTTCTTAATTTCTTACAACTGAACTCAATAGCGCAAATTAATGCACCTGTCAGTGACTTCAACTCTGGTCACAGATTTCCCTGGTTGTGCAGTCAAAATGACTGACCTTGTCTTTGATCAAGTCCAGTTAAAGTGACTGTGACTGGCATAATTGCAAACAACTCTCGGACGATTACTGTCTAGTTAATAAAAGGCAGTTTTACCTGAGTTTTTTCGGTTTCAGCCGCAGAGCAACACGGAGAAACGATCACTTGCACATTATGAACGGCCGGACGGGGAACAATCTCTAAATATCCACCAATCACTAGCCGGCCCTAGGCACAGGAGAGACAATTAAAACAAGTCATACAAGTGTTGATCAATACAAATTATGCACAGTGCAATAAGCTTGTGTCCACATAAGAAACTGAACTGTTATTGGATGAAAGAAGTTTTTAAAACTTGTAACAGTCGAAATTTGTGCGATCAGTCGTTTCTTAATTTCTTACAACTGAACTCAATAGCGCAAATTAATGCACCTGTCAGTGACTTCAACTCTGGTCACAGATTTCCCTGGTTGTGCAGTCAAAATGACTGACCTTGTCTTTGATCAAGTCCAGTTAAAGCGACTGCCATAATTGCAAACAACTCTCGGACGATTACTGTCTAGTTAATAAAAGGCAGTTTTACCTGAGTTTTTTCGGTTTAAGCCGCAGAGCAACACGGAGAAACGATCACTTGCACATTATGAACGGCCGGACGGGGAACAACCTCCAAATATCCACCAATCACTAGCCGGCCCTAGGCACAGGAGAGACAATTAATACAAGTCACACAAGTGTTGATCAATACAAATTATGCACACTGCAATAAGCTTGTGTCCACATAAGAAACTGAACTGTTATTGGATGAAAGAAGTTTTTAAAACTTGTAACAGTCGAAATTTGTGTCATCAGTCGTTTCTTAATTTCTTACAACTGAACTCAATAGCGCAATTTAATGCACCTGTCAGTGACTTCAACTCTGGTCACAGATTTCCCTGGTTGTGCAGTCAAAATGACTGACCTTGTCTTTGATCAAGTCCAGTTAAAGTGACTGTGACTGGCATAATTGCAAACAACTCTCGGACGATTACTGTCTAGTTAATAAAAGGCAGTTTTACCTGAGTTTTTTCGGTTTCAGCCGCAGAGCAACACGGAGAAACGATCACTTGCACATTATGAACGGCCGGACGGGGAACAATCTCTAAATATCCACCAATCACTAGCCGGCCCTAGGCACAGGAGAGACAATTAAAACAAGTCATACAAGTGTTGATCAATACAAATTATGCACAGTGCAATAAGCTTGTGTCCACATAAGAAACTGAACTGTTATTGGATGAAAGAAGTTGTTAAAACTTGTAACAGTTGTAACAGAACTCACGTCGGCTGTTATATGCTACTAAAATGACTGTGGCGAAAAGGGAACTCACGTCAGTGGTGGCAATTTGCTACTAAAATGACTGCGGCCGTGAAAAGCCGGGGAACTCACGTCGGCTGTTATATGCTACTAAAATGACTGTGGTGAAAAGGGAACTCATGTCAGTGGTGGCAATTTGCTACTAAAATGACTGCGGCCGTGAAAAGCCGGGGAACTCACGTCGGCTGTTATATGCTACTAAAATGACTGTGGTGAAAAGGGGACTCACGTCAGTGGTGGCAATTTGCTACTAAAATGACTGCGGCCGTGAAAAGGGAACTCACGTCGGCTGTTATATGCTACTAAAATGACTGTGGTGAAAAGGGAACTCACGTCAGTGGTGGCAATTTGCTACTAAAATGACTGCAGCCGTGAAAAGGGAACTCACGTCGGCTGTTATATGCTACTAAAATGACTGTGGTGAAAAGGGAACTCACGTCAGTGGTGGCAATTTGCTACTAAAATGACTGCCGTGAAAAGGGAACTCACGTCGGCTGTTATATGCTGCTAAAATGACTGTGGTGAAAAGGGAACTCACGTCAGTGGTGGCAATTTGCTACTAAAATGACTGCCGTGAAAAGGGAACTCACGTCGGCTGTTATATGCTACTAAAATGACTGTGGTGAAAAGGGAACTCACGTCAGTGGTGGCAACTTGCTACTAAAAAATGACTGCCGTGAAAAGGGAACTCACGTCGGCTGTTATATGCTACTAAAATGACTGTGGTGAAAAGGGAACTCACGTCAGTGGTGGCAATTTGCTACTAAAAAATGACTGCCGTGAAAAGGGAACTCACGTCGGCTGTTATATGCTACTAAAATGACTGTGGTGAAAAGGGAACTCACGTCAGTGGTGGCAATTTGCTACTAAAATGACTGCGGCCGTGAAAAGCCGGGGAACTCACGTCGGCTGTTATATGCTACTAAAATGACTGTGGTGAACTGAAGGGAACTCACGTCAGTGGTGGCAATTTGCTACTAAAATGACTGCCGTGAAAAGGGAACTCACGTCGGCTGTTATATGCTACTAAAATGACTGTGGTGAAAAGGGAACTCACGTCAGTGTTGGCAATTTGCTACTAAAAAATGACTGCCGTGAAAAGGGAACTCACGTCGGCTGTTATATGCTACTAAAATGACTGTGGTGAAAAGGGAACTCACGTCAGTGGTGGCAATTTGCTACTAAAATGACTGCCGTGAAAAGGGAACTCACGTCGGCTGTTATATGCTACTAAAATGACTGTGGTGAAAAGGGAACTCACGTCAGTGGTGGCAATTTGCTACTAAAATGACTGCCGTGAAAAGGGAACTCACGTCGGCTGTTATATGCTACTAAAATGACTGTGGTGAAAAGGGAACTCACGTCAGTGGTGGCAATTTGCTACTAAAATGACTGCCGTGAAAAGGGAACTCACGTCGGCTGTTATATGCTACTAAAATGACTGTGGTGAAAAGGGAACTCACGTCAGTGGTGGCAATTTGCTACTAAAATGACTGCCGTGAAAAGGGAACTCACGTCGGCTGTTATATGCTACTAAAATGACTGTGGTGAAAAGGGAACTCACGTCAGTGGTGGCAATTTGCTACTAAAATGACTGCCGTGAAGAGGGAACTCGCGTCGGCTGTTATATGCTACTAAAATGACTGTGGTGAAAAGGGAACTCACGTCAGTGGTGGCAATTTGCTACTAAAATGACTGCGGCCGTGAAAAGGGAACTCACGTCGGCTGTTATATGCTCTAAAATGACTGTGGTGAAAAGGGAACTCACGTCAGTGGTGGCAATTTGCTGCTAAAATGACTGCCGTGAAAAGGGAACTAACGTCGGCTCTTATATGCTACTAAAATGTCTGTGGTGAAAAGGGAACTCCCGTCAGTGGTGGCAATTTGCTACTAAAATGACTGCCGTGAAAAGGGAACTCACGTCGGCTGTTATATGCTACTAAAATGACTGTGGTGAAAAGGGAACTCACGTCAGTGGTGGCAATTTGCTACTAAAATGACTGCCGTGAAAAGGGAACTCACGTCGGCTGTTATATGCTACTAAAATGACTGTGGTGAAAAGGGAACTCACGTCAGTGGTGGCAATTTGCTACTAAAATGACTGCCGTGAAAAGGGAACTCACGTCGACTGTTATATGCTACTAAAATGACTGTGGTGAAAAGGGAACTCACGTCAGTGGTGGCAATTTGCTACTAAAATGACTGCCGTGAAAAGGGAACTCACGTCGGCTGTTATATGCTACTAAAATGACTGTGGTGAAAAGGGAACTCACGTCAGTGGTGGCAATTTGCTACTAAAATGACTGCCGTGAAAAGGGAACTCACGTCGGCTGTTATATGCTACTAAAATGACTGTGGTGAAAAGGGAACTCACGTCAGTGGTGGCAATTTGCTACTAAAATGACTGCCGTGAAAAGGGAACTCACGTCGGCTGTTATATGCTACTAAAATGACTGTGGTGAAAAGGGAACTCACGTCAGTGGTGGCAATTTGCTACTAAAATGACTGCCGTGAAGAGGGAACTCGCGTCGGCTGTTATATGCTACTAAAATGACTGTGGTGAAAAGGGAACTCACGTCAGTGATGGCAATTTGCTACTAAAATGGCTGCCGTGAAAAGGGAACTCCCGTCGTCTGTTATATGCTACTAAAATGACTGTGGTGAAAAGGGAACTCACGTCAGTGGTGGCAATTTGCTACTAAAATGACTGCCGTGAAAAGGGAACTCACGTCGGCTGTTATATGCTACTAAAATGACTGTGGTGAAAAGGGAACTCACGTCAGTGGTGGCAATTTGCTACTAAAATGACTGCCGTGAAAAGGGAACTCACGTCGACTGTTATATGCTACTAAAATGACTGTGGTGAAAAGGGAACTCACGTCAGTGGTGGCAATTTGCTACTAAAATGACTGCCGTGAAAAGGGAACTCACGTCGGCTGTTATATGCTACTAAAATGACTGTGGTGAAAAGGGAACTCACGTCAGTGGTGGCAATTTGCTACTAAAATGACTGCCGTGAAAAGGGAACTCACGTCGGCTGTTATATGCTACAAAAATGACTGTGGTGAAAAGGGAACTCACGTCAGTGGTGGCAATTTGCTACTAAAATGACTGCCGTGAAAAGGGAACTCACGTCGGCTGTTATATGCTACTAAAATGACTGTGGTGAACTGAAGGGAACTCACGTCAGTGGTGGCAATTTGCTACTAAAATGACTGCCGTGAAAAGGGAACTCACGTCAGTGGTGGCAATTTGCTACTAAAATGACTGCCGTGAAGAGGGAACTCACGTCGGCTGTTATATGCTACTAAAATGACTGTGGTGAAAAGGGAACTCACGTCAGTGGTGGCAATTTGCTACTAAAATGACTGCCGTGAAAAGGGAACTCACGTCGGCTGTTATATGCTACTAAAATGACTGTGGTGAAAAGGGAACTCACGTCAGTGGTGGCAATTTGCTACTAAAATGACTGCCGTGAAAAGGGAACTCACGTCGGCTGTTATATGCTACTAAAATGACTGTGGTGAAAAGGGAACTCACGTCAGTGGTGGCAATTTGCTACTAAAATGACTGCCGTGAAAAGGGAACTCACGTCGGCTGTTATATGCTACTAAAATGACTGTGGTGAAAAGGGAACTCACGTCAGTGGTGGCAATTTGCTACTAAAATGACTACGGCCGTGAAAAGCCGGGGAACTCACGTCGGCTGTTATATGCTACTAAAATGACTGTGGTGAAAAGGGAACTCACGTCAGTGGTGGCATTTTGCTACTAAAATGACTGCGGCCGTGAAAAGGGAACTCACGTCGGCTGTTATATGCTACTAAAATGACTGCGGCCGTGAAAAGCCGGGGAACTCACGTCGGCTGTTATATGCTACTAAAATGACTGTGGTGAAAAGGGAACTCACGTCAGTGGTGGCAATTTGCTACTAAAATGACTGCCGTGAAAAGGGAACTCACGTCGGCTGTTATATGCTACTAAAATGACTGTGGTGAAAAGGGAACTCACGTCAGTGGTGGCAATTTGCTACTAAAATGACTGCCGTGAAAAGGGAACTCACGTCGGCTGTTATATGCTACTAAAATGACTGTGGTGAAAAGGGAACTCACGTCAGTGGTGGCAATTTGCTACTAAAATGACTGCCGTGAAGAGGGAACTCGCGTCGGCTGTTATATGCTACTAAAATGACTGTGGTGAAAAGGGAACTCACGTCAGTGGTGGCAATTTGCTACTAAAATGACTGCCGTGAAAAGGGAACTCACGTCGGCTGTTATATGCTACTAAAATGACTGTGGTGAAAAGGGAACTCACGTCAGTGGTGGCAATTTGCTACTAAAATGACTGCCGTGAAAAGGGAACTCACGTCGGCTGTTATATGCTACTAAAATGACTGTGGTGAAAAGGGAACTCACGTCAGTGGTGGCAATTTGCTACTAAAATGACTGCCGTGAAAAGGGAACTCACGTCGACTGTTATATGCTACTAAAATGACTGTGGTGAAAAGGGAACTCACGTCAGTGGTGGCAATTTGCTACTAAAATGACTGCCGTGAAAAGGGAACTCACGTCGGCTGTTATATGCTACTAAAATGACTGTGGTGAAAAGGGAACTCACGTCAGTGGTGGCAATTTGCTACTAAAATGACTGCGGCCGTGAAAAGCCGGGGAACTCACGTCGGCTGTTATATGCTACTAAAATGACTGTGGTGAAAAGGGAACTCACGTCAGTGGTGGCATTTTGCTACTAAAATGACTGCGGCCGTGAAAAGGGAACTCACGTCGGCTGTTATATGCTACTAAAATGACTGCGGCCGTGAAAAGCCGGGGAACTCACGTCGGCTGTTATATGCTACTAAAATGACTGTGGTGAAAAGGGAACTCACGTCAGTGGTGGCAATTTGCTACTAAAATGACTGCCGTGAAAAGGGAACTCACGTCGACTGTTATATGCTACTAAAATGACTGTGGTGAAAAGGGAACTCACGTCAGTGGTGGCAATTTGCTACTAAAATGACTGCCGTGAAAAGGGAACTCACGTCGGCTGTTATATGCTACTAAAATGACTGTGGTGAAAAGGGAACTCACGTCAGTGGTGGCAATTTGCTACTAAAATGACTGCCGTGAAGAGGGAACTCGCGTCGGCTGTTATATGCTACTAAAATGACTGTGGTGAAAAGGGAACTCACGTCAGTGATGGCAATTTGCTACTAAAATGACTGCCGTGAAAAGGGAACTCACGTCGGCTGTTATATGCTACTAAAATGACTGTGGTGAAAAGGGAACTCACGTCAGTGGTGGCAATTTGCTACTAAAATGACTGCCGTGAAAAGGGAACTCACGTCGGCTGTTATATGCTACTAAAATGACTGTGGTGAAAAGGGAACTCACGTCAGTGGTGGCAATTTGCTACTAAAATGACTGCCGTGAAAAGGGAACTCACGTCGACTGTTATATGCTACTAAAATGACTGTGGTGAAAAGGGAACTCACGTCAGTGGTGGCAATTTGCTACTAAAATGACTGCCGTGAAAAGGGAACTCACGTCGGCTGTTATATGCTACTAAAATGACTGTGGTGAAAAGGGAACTCACGTCAGTGGTGGCAATTTGCTACTAAAATGACTGCCGTGAAAAGGGAACTCACGTCGGCTGTTATATGCTACTAAAATGACTGTGGTGAAAAGGGAACTCACGTCAGTGGTGGCAATTTGCTACTAAAATGACTGCCGTGAAGAGGGAACTCACGTCGGCTGTTATATGCTACTAAAATGACTGTGGTGAAAAGGGAACTCACGTCAGTGGTGGCAATTTGCTACTAATATGACTGCGGCCGTGAAAAGGGAACTCACGTCGGCTGTTATATGCTACTAAAATGACTGTGGTGAAAAGGGAACTCACGTCAGTGGTGGCAATTTGCTACTAAAATGACTGCCGTGAAAAGGGAACTCACGTCGGCTGTTATATGCTACTAAAATGACTGTGGTGAAAAGGGAACTCACGTCAGTGGTGGCAATTTGCTACTAAAATGACTGCCGTGAAAAGGGAACTCACGTCGGCTGTTATATGCTACTAAAATGACTGCCGTGAAAACGGAACTCACGTCGGCTGTTATATGCTACTAAAATGACTGTGGTGAAAAGGGAACTCACGTCAGTGGTGGCAATTTGCTACTAAAATGACTGCCGTGAAAAGGGAACTCACGTCGGCTGTTATATGCTACTAAAATGACTGTGGTGAAAAGGGAACTCACGTCAGTGGTGGCAATTTGCTACTAAAATGACTGCCGTGAAAAGGGAACTCACGTCGGCTGTTATATGCTACTAAAATGACTGTGGTGAAAAGGGAACTCACGTCAGTGGTGGCAATTTGCTACTAAAATGACTGCGGCCGTGAAAAGGGAACTCACGTCGGCTGTTATATGCTACTAAAATGACTGTGGTGAAAAGGGAACTCACGTCAGTGGTGGCAATTTGCTACTAAAATGACTGCGGCCGTGAAAAGCCGGGGAACTCACGTCGGCTGTTATATGCTACTAAAATGACTGTGGTGAAAAGGGAACTCACGTCAGTGGTGGCAATTTGCTACTAAAATGACTGCCGTGAAAAGGGAACTCACGTCGGCTGTTATATGCTACTAAAATGACTGTGGTGAAAAGGGAACTCACGTCAGTGGTGGCAAGTTGCTACTAAAATGACTGCCGTGAAAAGGGAACTCACGTCGGCTGTTATATGCTACTAAAATGACTGTGGTGAAAAGGGAACTCACGTCAGTGGTGGCAATTTGCTACTAAAATGACTGCCGTGAAAAGGGAACTCACGTCGGCTGTTATATGCTACTAAAATGACTGTGGTGAAAAGGGAACTCACGTCAGTGGTGGCAACTTGCTACTAAAAAATGACTGCCGTGAAGAGGGAACTCACGTCGGCTGTTATATGCTACTAAAATGACTGTGGTGAAAAGGGAACTCACGTCAGTGGTGGCAATTTGCTACTAAAATGACTGCCGTGAAAAGGCAACTCACGTCGGCTGTTATATGCTACTAAAATGACTGTTGTGAAAAGGGAACTCACGTCAGTGGTGGCAATTTGCTACTAAAATGACTGCCGTGAAATGGGAACTCACGTCGGCTGTTATATGCTACTAAAATGACTGTGGTGAAAAGGGAACTCGCGTCAGTGGTGGCAATTTGCTACTAAAATGACTGCCGTGAAAAGGGAACTCACGTCGGCTGTTATATGCTACTAAAATGACTGTGGTGAAAAGGGAACTCACGTCAGTGGTGGCAATTTGCTACTAAAATGACTGCCGTGAAAAGGGAACTCACGTCGGCTGTTATATGCTACTAAAATGACTGTGGTGAAAAGGGAACTCACGTCAGTGGTGGCAATTTGCTACTAAAATGACTGCCGTGAAAAGGGAACTCGCGTCGGCTGTTATATGCTACTAAAATGACTGTGGTGAAAAGGGAACTCACGTCAGTGGTGGCAATTTGCTACTAAAATGACTGCCGTGAAAAGGGAACTCACGTCGGCTTTTATATGCTACTAAAATGACTGTGGTGAAAAGGGAACTCACGTCAGTGGTGGCAATTTGCTACTAAAATGACTGCCGTGAAAAGGGAACTCACGTCGGCTGTTATATGCTACTAAAATGACTGTGGTGAAAAGGGAACTCACGTCAGTGGTGGCAATTTGCTACTAAAATGACTGCCGTGAAAAGGGAACTCACGTCGGCTGTTATATGCTACTAAAATGACTGTGGTGAAAAGGGAACTCACGTAAGTGGTGGCAATTTGCTACTAAAATGACTGCCGTGAAAAGGGAACTCACGTCGGCTGTTATATGCTACTAAAATGACTGTGGTGAAAAGGGAACTCACGTCAGTGGTGGCAATTTGCTACTAAAATGACTGCCGTGAAAAGGGAACTCGCGTCGGCTGTTATATGCTACTAAAATGACTGTGGTGAAAAGGGAACTCACGTCAGTGGTGGCAATTTGCTACTAAAATGACTGCCGTGAAAAGGGAACTCGCGTCGGCTGTTATATGCTACTAAAATGACTGTGGTGAAAAGGGAACTCACGTCAGTGGTGGCAATTTGCTACTAAAATGACTGCCGTGAAAAGGGAACTCACGTCGGCTGTTATATGCTACTAAAATGACTGTGGTGAAAAGGGAACTCACGTCAGTGGTGGCAATTTGCTACTAAAATGACTGCCGTGAAAAGGGAACTCACGTCGGCTGTTATATGCTACTAAAATGACTGTGGTGAAAAGGGAACTCACGTCAGTGGTGGCAATTTGCTACTAAAATGACTGCCGTGAAAAGGCAACTCACGTCGGCTGTTATATGCTACTAAAATGACTGTGGTGAAAAGGGAACTCACGTCAGTGGTGGCAATTTGCTACTAAAATGACTGCCGTGAAAAGGGAACTCACGTCGGCTGTTATATGCTACAAAAATGACTGTGGTGAAAAGGGAACTCACGTCAGTGGTGGCAATTTGCTACTAAAATGACTGCCGTGAAAAGGGAACTCACGTCGGCTGTTATATGCTACTAAAATGACTGTGGTGAAAAGGGAACTCACGTAAGTGGTGGCAATTTGCTACTAAAATGACTGCCGTGAAAAGGGAACTCACGTCGGCTGTTATATGCTACTAAAATGACTGTGGTGAAAAGGGAACTCACGTCAGTGGTGGCAATTTGCTACTAAAATGACTGCCGTGAAAAGGGAACTCGCGTCGGCTGTTATATGCTACTAAAATGACTGTGGTGAAAAGGGAACTCACGTCAGTGGTGGCAATTTGCTACTAAAATGACTGCCGTGAAAAGGGAACTCGCGTCGGCTGTTATATGCTACTAAAATGACTGTGGTGAAAAGGGAACTCACGTCAGTGGTGGCAATTTGCTACTAAAATGACTGCCGTGAAAAGGGAACTCACGTCGGCTGTTATATGCTACTAAAATGACTGTGGTGAAAAGGGAACTCACGTCAGTGGTGGCAATTTGCTACTAAAATGACTGCCGTGAAAAGGGAACTCGCGTCGGCTGTTATATGCTACTAAAATGACTGTGGTGAAAAGGGAACTCACGTCAGTGGTGACAATTTGCTACTAAAATGACTGCCGTGAAAAGGGAACTCACGTCCGCTGTTATATGCTACTAAAATGACTGTGGTGAAAAGGGAACTCACGTCAGTGGTGGCAATTTGCTACTAAAATGACTGCCGTGAAAAGGGAACTCACGTCGGCTGTTATATGCTACTAAAATGACTGTGGTGAAAAGGGAACTCACGTCAGTGGTGGCAATTTGCTACTAAAATGACTGCCGTGAAGAGGGAACTCACGTCGGCTGTTATATGCTACTAAAATGACTGTGGTGAAAAGGGAACTCACGTCAGTGGTGGCAATTTGCTACTAAAATGACTGCCGTGAAAAGGGAACTCACGTCGGCTGTTATATGCTACTAAAATGACTGTGGTGAAAAGGGAACTCACGTCAGTGGTGGCAATTTGCTACTAAAATGACTGCCGTGAAAAGGGAACTCACGTCGGCTGTTATATGCTACTAAAATGACTGTGGTGAAAAGGGAACTCACGTCAGTGGTGGCAATTTGCTACTAAAATGACTGCCGTGAAAAGGGAACTCACGTCGGCTGTTATATGCTACTAAAATGACTGTGGTGAAAAGGGAACTCACGTCAGTGCTGGCAATTTGCTACTAAAATGACTGCCGTGAAAAGGGAACTCACGTCGGCTGTTATATGCTACTAAAATGACTGTGGTGAAAAGGGAACTCACGTCAGTGGTGGCAATTTGCTACTAAAATGACTGCCGTGAAGAGGGAACTCACGTCGGCTGTTATATGCTACTAAAATGACTGTGGTGAAAAGGGAACTCACGTCAGTGGTGGCAATTTGCTACTGAAATGACTGCCGTGAAGAGGGAACTCACGTCGGCTGTTATATGCTACTAAAATGACTGTGGTGAAAAGGGAACTCACGTCAGTGGTGGCAATTTGCTACTAAAATGACTGCCGTGAAGAGGGAACTCACGTCGGCTGTTATATGCTACTAAAATGACTGTGGTGAAAAGGGAACTCACGTCAGTGGTGGCAATTTGCTACTAAAATGACTGCCGTGAAGAGGGAACCCACGTCGGCTGTTATATGCTACTAAAATGACTGTGGTGAAAAGGGAACTCACGTCAGTGGTGGCAATTTGCTACTAAAATGACTGCCGTGAAAAGGGAACTCACGTCGGCTGTTATATGCTACTAAAATGACTGTGGTGAAAAGGGAACTCACGTCAGTGGTGGCAATTTGCTACTAAAATGACTGCCGTGAAAAGGGAACTCACGTCGGCTGTTATATGCTACTAAAATGACTGTGGTGAAAAGGGAACTCACGTCAGTGGTGGCAATTTGCTACTAAAATGACTGCCGTGAAAAGGGAACTCACGTCGGCTGTTATATGCTACTAAAATGACTGTGGTGAAAAGGGAACTCACGTCAGTGGTGGCAATTTGCTACTAAAATGACTGCCGTGAAGAGGGAACTCACGTCGGCTGTTATATGCTACTAAAATGACTGTGGTGAAAAGGGAACTCACGTCAGTGGTGGCAATTTGCTACTGAAATGACTGCCGTGAAGAGGGAACTCACGTCGGCTGTTATATGCTACTAAAATGACTGTGGTGAAAAGGGAACTCACGTCAGTGGTGGCAATTTGCTACTAAAATGACTGCCGTGAAAAGGGAACTCACGTCGGCTGTTATATGCTACTAAAATGACTGTGGTGAAAAGGGAACTCACGTCAGTGGTGGCAATTTGCTACTAAAATGACTGCCGTGAAAAGGGAACTCACGTCGGCTGTTATATGCTACTAAAATGACTGTGGTGAAAAGGGAACTCACGTCAGTGGTGGCAATTTGCTACTAAAATGACTGCCGTGAAAAGGGAACTCACGTCGGCTGTTATATGCTACTAAAATGACTGTGGTGAAAAGGGAACTCACGTCAGTGGTGGCAATTTGCTACTAAAATGACTGCCGTGAAAAGGGAACTCACGTCGGCTGTTATATGCTACTAAAATGACTGTGGTGAAAAGGGAACTCACGTCAGTGGTGGCAATTTGCTACTAAAATGACTGCCGTGAAAAGGGAACTCACGTCGGCTGTTATATGCTACTAAAATGACTGTGGTGAAAAGGGAACTCACGTCAGTGGTGGCAATTTGCTACTAAAATGACTGCCGTGAAGAGGGAACTCACGTCGGCTGTTATATGCTACTAAAATGACTGTGGTGAAAAGGGAACTCACGTCAGTGGTGGCAATTTGCTACTAAAATGACTGCCGTGAAAAAGGAACTCACGTCGGCTGTTATATGCTACTAAAATGACTGTGGTGAAAAGGGAACTCACGTCAGTGGTGGCAATTTGCTACTAAAATGACTGCCGTGTAAAGGGAACTCACGTCGGCTGTTATATGCTACTAAAATGACTGTGGTGAAAAGGGAACTCACGTCAGTGGTGGCAATTTGCTACTAAAATGACTGCCGTGAAAAGGGAACTCACGTCGGCTGTTATATGCTACTAAAATGACTGTGGTGAAAAGGGAACTCACGTCAGTGGTGGCAATTTGCTACTAAAATGACTGCCGTGAAAAGGGAACTCACGTCGGCTGTTATATGCTACTAAAATGACTGTGGTGAAAAGGGAACTCACGTCAGTGGTGGCAATTTGCTACTAAAATGACTGCCGTGAAAAGGGAACTCACGTCGGCTGTTATATGCTACTAAAATGACTGTGGTGAAAAGGGAACTCACGTCAGTGGTGGCAATTTGCTACTAAAATGACTGCCGTGAAAAGGGAACTCACGTCGGCTGTTATATGCTACTAAAATGACTGTGGTGAAAAGGGAACTCACGTCAGTGGTGGCAATTTGCTACTAAAATGACTGCCGTGAAAAGGGAACTCACGTCACAAAATATGCAAATTAGACACGTGATCTAAATACTCGACGCTGATTGGTTCATTCAAAAAATACTGCTCTCTGATTGGCTACTCCACAAAGTGCCGCCCTTTACTACTACGCTAGGACCAATAGGAGCCTAGTGCCATTCCTCTAAGAGAGGGGGGATGGGGGTATCCCCCCTTTATCCCTCCCATGACGTCACACCCCTTCCTATATAAAGAGCACCCCCTTTCACCGCGCTTTCCTTTTTTCTCTTCATTGCTACAAGTGTTGTCAAGGTAAGGAAAAACTATGGACGTGACCGTACAAGGAGTGAAGACGATTTGTAAGCGACACATGACTCGATGCCGTCACTACATGTCAGAGGAAAAAGAGAATTGTCAAGAAGGACTTTACCGATTTCTCAAACGCATCCTAACACGCTTGCACAGATATTATACAACGCTCGAAGATTGGGAAAACCATAACGAGCCCTATGAACCCTGGCAACTAACAGACATGGTGTATAGCGTACAAGGTTTAGGAGATCGTTTAGATGACGCCAATTTATTGTAAGTTTTTTTTTAATTTTTTAAACATCATGGAACGCCAAATTTGTGCCGTATTGGATTTTGAAGGGTGGACACTTCGAAACAACTTTTCCGTACGAGAACTAGGTTATTACACGCATGATGGAGATATAGGAACGTTCGCTTTCTACAGTGATTTGCAGTGGGATGAATTGACCCCGGCCGAACAAAGTACTGTTCAATGCCTGAAACAACATGGCCATGGATTGTCATACCAGCCCCAGCCGCAAGAAGACGGAACAGACCAATCTCTTTTACGAGACATTGTGCAAATTACTTATTCTCAATGTAGTACGTCAACGCGCAAATTGATTGCCTACAAAGGCGGCTACTTTGAATTGAAACTTTTTGAAACCTTAGGTATACCGAGTCTCGATTTAAACCGAATGTATTGTCCTTTAATTGAAGCTATTGTACCTACTATTTTTGAATTGTGGATATCACAACATGCGTCCTAAAACGAAATGCCCTATGGTGAAATGTCAAGCCTATTGGTTATGGTGTCAATCTCATTTACATTAAAAACGATTCATGGTGTTATTTCTTGTTGTTATTGTTTACACTTAGTATACATGGGATTCCTTGGGGTTCTTTCTTTCCTCGAGAGCCATCAGGGAGGGGGGAAATGAAGCGCCAAATCGTATCCCTGTTTGGCATAGTTCTGTTCCTCGTAAGCACCCTTTCTAGAATACATGGGGTCTTCATCACCCGTGTACACTTTTGTCTCCAACCAGGTCTTGACTTTTCCGTAGGGTACTTTGTCGGCCCATTGAAAAAATCGGCATGCTCCCTTTCTGCACTTTAAGTAGAGTCGGTCTGGATTCTTTTCGGACTTGGACATACTCAGAATAAGGCTTTCGTTGCAGTAACACGTCACGGCCGCAGTCATTTTAGTAGCATATTGCCACCAGCTGACGTGAGTTCCCTTTTCGCCACAGCCGTCATTTTAGTAGCATATAACAGCCGACGTGAGTTCCCCGGCTTTTCACGGCCGCAGTCATTTTAGTAGCAAATTGCCACCACTGACGTGAGTTCCCTTTTCGCCACAGCCGTCATTTTGTGTTGTCATTTTAGTAGCATATAACAGCCGACGTGAGTTCCCCGGCTTTTCACGGCCGCAGTCATTTTAGTAGCAAATTGCCACCACTGTGTTTTTGACGTGAGTTCCCTTTTCGCCACAGCCGTCATTTTAGTAGCATATAACAGCCGACGTGAGTTCCCCGGCTTTTCACGGCCGCAGTCATTTTAGTAGCAAATTGCCACCACTGACGTGAGTTCCCTTTTCGCCACAGCCGTCATTTTAGTAGCATATAACAGCCGACGTGAGTTCCCTTTTCGCCACAGCCGTCATTTTAGTAGCATATAACAGCCGACGTGAGTTCCCCGGCTTTTCACGGCCGCAGTCATTTTAGTAGCAAATTGCCACCACTGGACGTGAGTTCCCTTTTCGCCACAGCCGTCATTTTAGTAGCATATAACAGCCGACGTGAGTTCCCCGGCTTTTCACGGCCGCAGTCATTTTAGTAGCAAATTGCCACCACTGACGTGAGTTCCCTTTTCGCCACAGCCGCTTTGTGTTGTCATTTTAGTAGCATATAACAGCCGACGTGAGTTCCCCGGCTTTTCACGGCCGCAGTCATTTTAGTAGCAAATTGCCACCACTGACGTGAGTTCCCTTTTCGCCACAGCCGTCATTTTAGTAGCATATAACAGCCGACGTGAGTTCCCCGGCTTTTCACGGCCGCAGTCATTTTAGTAGCAAATTGCCACCACTGACGTGAGTTCCCTTTTCGCCACAGCCCTCGTCATTTTAGTAGCATATAACAGCCGACGTGAGTTCCCCGGCTTTTCACGGCCGCAGTCATTTTAGTAGCAAATTGCCACCACTGACGTGAGTTCCCTTTTCGCCACAGCCGTCATTTTAGTAGCATATAACAGCCGACGTGAGTTCCCCGGCTTTTCACGGCCGCAGTCATTTTAGTAGCAAATTGCCACCACTGGGGACGTGAGTTCCCTTTTCGCCACAGCCGTCATTTTAGTAGCATATAACAGCCGACGTGAGTTCCCCGGCTTTTCACGGCCGCAGTCATTTTAGTAGCAAATTGCCACCACTGACGTGAGTTCCCTTTTCGCCACAGCCGTCATTTTAGTAGCATATAACAGCCGACGTGAGTTCCCTTTTCGCCACAGCCGTCATTTTAGTAGCATATAACAGCCGACGTGAGTTCCCCGGCTTTTCACGGCCGCAGTCATTTTAGTAGCAAATTGCCACCACTGACGTGAGTTCCCTTTTCGCCACAGCCGTCATTTTAGTAGCATATAACAGCCGACGTGAGTTCCCCGGCTTTTCACGGCCGCAGTCATTTTAGTAGCAAATTGCCACCACTGACGTGAGTTCCCTTTTCACGGCCACAGTCATTTTAGTAGCATATAACAGCCGACGTGAGTTCCCCGGCTTTTCGCCACAGCCGTCATTTTAGTAGCATATTACCACCACTGACGTGAGTTCCCTTTTCGCCACAGCCGTCATTTTAGTAGCATATAACAGCCGACGTGAGTTCCCCGGCTTTTCACGGCCGCAGTCATTTTAGTAGCAAATTGCCACCACTGACGTGAGTTCCCTTTTCGCCACAGCCGTCATTTTAGTAGCATATAACAGCCGACGTGAGTTCCCCGGCTTTTCACGGCCGCAGTCATTTTAGTAGCAAATTGCCACCACTGACGTGAGTTCCCTTTTCGCCACAGCCGCTTTTAGTACTTAGTCATTTTAGTAGCATATAACAGCCGACGTGAGTTCCCCGGCTTTTCACGGCCGCAGTCATTTTAGTAGCAAATTGCCACCACTGACGTGAGTTCCCTTTTCGCCACAGCCGTCATTTTAGTAGCATATAACAGCCGACGTGAGTTCCCCGGCTTTTCACGGCCGCAGTCATTTTAGTAGCAAATTACCACCACTGACGTGAGTTCCCCGCTTTTCGCCACAGTCATTTTAGTAGCATATTAACAGCACGACGTGAGTTCCCCGGCTTTTCACGGCCGCAGTCATTTTAGTAGCAAATTGCCACCAGCTGACGTGAGTTCCCTTTTCGCCACAGCCGTCATTTTAGTAGCATATAACAGCCGACGTGAGTTCCCCGGCTTTTCACGGCCGCAGTCATTTTAGTAGCAAATTGCCACCACTGACGTGAGTTCCCTTTTCGCCACAGCCGTCATTTTAGTAGCATATAACAGCCGACGTGAGTTCCCCGGCTTTTCACGGCCGCAGTCATTTTAGTAGCATATTACCACCACTGACGTGAGTTCCCCGGCTTTTCACGGCCGCAGTCATTTTAGTAGCAAATTGCCACCACTGACGTGAGTTCCCTTTTCGCCACAGCCGTCATTTTAGTAGCATATAACAGCCGACGTGAGTTCCCTTTTCGCCACAGCCGTCATTTTAGTAGCATATAACAGCCGACGTGAGTTCCCCGGCTTTTCACGGCCGCAGTCATTTTAGTAGCAAATTGCCACCACTGACGTGAGTTCCCTTTTCGCCACAGCCGTCATTTTAGTAGCATATAACAGCCGACGTGAGTTCCCTTTTCGCCACAGCCGTCATTTTAGTAGCATATAACAGCCGACGTGAGTTCCCCGGCTTTTCACGGCCGCAGTCATTTTAGTAGCAAATTGCCACCACTGACGTGAGTTCCCTTTTCGCCACAGCCGTCATTTTAGTAGCATATAACAGCCGACGTGAGTTCCCTTTTCGCCACAGCCGTCATTTTAGTAGCATATAACAGCCGACGTGAGTTCCCCGGCTTTTCACGGCCGCAGTCATTTTAGTAGCAAATTGCCACCACTGACGTGAGTTCCCTTTTCGCCACAGCCGTCATTTTAGTAGCATATAACAGCCGACGTGAGTTCCCTTTTCGCCACAGCCGTCATTTTAGTAGCATATAACAGCCGACGTGAGTTCCCCGGCTTTTCACGGCCGCAGTCATTTTAGTAGCAAATTGCCACCACTGACGTGAGTTCCCTTTTCGCCACAGCCGTCATTTTAGTAGCATATAACAGCCGACGTGAGTTCCCTTTTCGCCACAGCCGTCATTTTAGTAGCATATAACAGCCGACGTGAGTTCCCCGGCTTTTCACGGCCGCAGTCATTTTAGTAGCAAATTGCCACCACTGGACGTGAGTTCCCTTTTCGCCACAGCCGTCATTTTAGTAGCATATAACAGCCGACGTGAGTTCCCCGGCTTTTCACGGCCGCAGTCATTTTAGTAGCAAATTGCCACCACTGACGTGAGTTCCCTTTTCGCCACAGCCTTTGTCATTTTAGTAGCATATAACAGCCGACGTGAGTTCCCCGGCTTTTCACGGCCGCAGTCATTTTAGTAGCAAATTGCCACCACTGACGTGAGTTCCCTTTTCGCCACAGCCGTCATTTTAGTAGCATATAACAGCCGACGTGAGTTCCCTTTTCGCCACAGCCGTCATTTTAGTAGCATATAACAGCCGACGTGAGTTCCCCGGCTTTTCACGGCCACAGTCATTTTAGTAGCATATTCCAACAGCCGACGTGAGTTCCCCGGCTTTTCACGGCCGCAGTCATTTTAGTAGCAAATTGCCACCAGCTGACGTGAGTTCCCTTTTCGCCACAGCCGTCATTTTAGTAGCATATAACAGCCGACGTGAGTTCCCCGGCTTTTCACGGCCGCAGTCATTTTAGTAGCAAATTGCCACCACTGACGTGAGTTCCCTTTTCGCCACAGCCTCATTTTATTGTTTTTTGTCATTTTAGTAGCATATAACAGCCGACGTGAGTTCCCCGGCTTTTCACGGCCGCAGTCATTTTAGTAGCAAATTGCCACCACTGACGTGAGTTCCCTTTTCGCCACAGCCGTCATTTTAGTAGCATATAACAGCCGACGTGAGTTCCCCGGCTTTTCACGGCCGCAGTCATTTTAGTAGCAAATTGCCACCACTGACGTGAGTTCCCTTTTCGCCACAGCCGTCATTTTAGTAGCATATAACAGCCGACGTGAGTTCCCTTTTCGCCACAGCCGTCATTTTAGTAGCATATAACAGCCGACGTGAGTTCCCCGGCTTTTCACGGCCGCAGTCATTTTAGTAGCAAATTGCCACCACTGACGTGAGTTCCCTTTTCGCCACAGCCGTCATTTTAGTAGCATATAACAGCCGACGTGAGTTCCCCGGCTTTTCACGGCCGCAGTCATTTTAGTAGCAAATTGCCACCACTGACGTGAGTTCCCTTTTCGCCACAGCCGTCATTTTAGTAGCATATAACAGCCGACGTGAGTTCCCCGGCTTTTCACGGCCGCAGTCATTTTAGTAGCAAATTGCCACCACTGACGTGAGTTCCCTTTTCGCCACAGCCGTCATTTTAGTAGCATATAACAGCCGACGTGAGTTCCCCGGCTTTTCACGGCCGCAGTCATTTTAGTAGCAAATTGCCACCACTTGACGTGAGTTCCCTTTTCGCCACAGCCGTCATTTTAGTAGCATATAACAGCCGACGTGAGTTCCCCGGCTTTTCACGGCCGCAGTCATTTTAGTAGCAAATTGCCACCACTGACGTGAGTTCCCTTTTCGCCACAGCCCATTAGACATATACCCCGTCATTTTAGTAGCATATAACAGCCGACGTGAGTTCCCCGGCTTTTCACGGCCGCAGTCATTTTAGTAGCAAATTGCCACCACTGACGTGAGTTCCCTTTTCGCCACAGCCGTCATTTTAGTAGCATATAACAGCCGACGTGAGTTCCCCGGCTTTTCACGGCCGCAGTCATTTTAGTAGCAAATTGCCACCACTGACGTGAGTTCCCTTTTCGCCACAGCCGTCATTTTAGTAGCATATAACAGCCGACGTGAGTTCCCCGGCTTTTCACGGCCGCAGTCATTTTAGTAGCAAATTGCCACCACTGACGTGAGTTCCCTTTTCGCCACAGCCGTCATTTTAGTAGCATATAACAGCCGACGTGAGTTCCCCGGCTTTTCACGGCCGCAGTCATTTTAGTAGCAAATTGCCACCACTGACGTGAGTTCCCTTTTCGCCACAGCCGTCATTTTAGTAGCATATAACAGCCGACGTGAGTTCCCCGGCTTTTCACGGCCGCAGTCATTTTAGTAGCAAATTGCCACCACTGACGTGAGTTCCCTTTTCGCCACAGCCGTCATTTTAGTAGCATATAACAGCCGACGTGAGTTCCCCGGCTTTTCACGGCCGCAGTCATTTTAGTAGCAAATTGCCACCACTGACGTGAGTTCCCTTTTCGCCACAGCCGTCATTTTAGTAGCATATAACAGCCGACGTGAGTTCCCCGGCTTTTCACGGCCGCAGTCATTTTAGTAGCAAATTGCCACCACTGACGTGAGTTCCCTTTTCGCCACAGCCGTCATTTTAGTAGCATATAACAGCCGACGTGAGTTCCCCGGCTTTTCACGGCCGCAGTCATTTTAGTAGCAAATTGCCACCACTGACGTGAGTTCCCTTTTCGCCACAGCCGTCATTTTAGTAGCATATAACAGCCGACGTGAGTTCCCCGGCTTTTCACGGCCGCAGTCATTTTAGTAGCAAATTGCCACCACTGACGTGAGTTCCCTTTTCGCCACAGCCGTCATTTTAGTAGCATATAACAGCCGACGTGAGTTCCCCGGCTTTTCGCGACCGCCGTCATTTTAGTAGCATATTGCCACCAGCTGACGTGAGTTCCCCGGCTTTTCACGGCCGCAGTCATTTTAGTAGCAAATTACCACCACTGACGTGAGTTCCCCGCTTTTCCGCCACAGCCGTCATTTTAGTAGCATATTGCAACAGCCGACGTGAGTTCCCTTTTCGCCACAGCCGTCATTTTAGTAGCATATAACAGCCGACGTGAGTTCCCCGGCTTTTCACGGCCGCAGTCATTTTAGTAGCAAATTGCCACCACTGACGTGAGTTCCCTTTTCGCCACAGCCGTCATTTTAGTAGCATATAACAGCCGACGTGAGTTCCCTTTTCGCCACAGCCGTCATTTTAGTAGCATATAACAGCCGACGTGAGTTCCCCGGCTTTTCACGGCCGCAGTCATTTTAGTAGCAAATTGCCACCACTGACGTGAGTTCCCTTTTCGCCACAGCCGTCATTTTAGTAGCATATAACAGCCGACGTGAGTTCCCCCTTTTCGCCACAGCCGTCATTTTAGTAGCATATAACAGCCGACGTGAGTTCCCCGGCTTTTCACGGCCGCAGTCATTTTAGTAGCAAATTGCCACCACTGACGTGAGTTCCCTTTTCGCCACAGCCGTCATTTTAGTAGCATATAACAGCCGACGTGAGTTCCCTTTTCGCCACAGCCGTCATTTTAGTAGCATATAACAGCCGACGTGAGTTCCCCGGCTTTTCACGGCCGCAGTCATTTTAGTAGCAAATTGCCACCACTGACGTGAGTTCCCTTTTCGCCACAGCCGTCATTTTAGTAGCATATAACAGCCGACGTGAGTTCCCTTTTCGCCACAGCCGTCATTTTAGTAGCATATAACAGCCGACGTGAGTTCCCCGGCTTTTCACGGCCGCAGTCATTTTAGTAGCAAATTGCCACCACTGGGTTGACGTGAGTTCCCTTTTCGCCACAGCCGTCATTTTAGTAGCATATAACAGCCGACGTGAGTTCCCCGGCTTTTCACGGCCGCAGTCATTTTAGTAGCAAATTGCCACCACTGACGTGAGTTCCCTTTTCGCCACAGCCGTCATTTTAGTAGCATATAACAGCCGACGTGAGTTCCCCGGCTTTTCACGGCCGCAGTCATTTTAGTAGCAAATTGCCACCACTGACGTGAGTTCCCTTTTCGCCACAGCCGTCATTTTAGTAGCATATAACAGCCGACGTGAGTTCCCCGGCTTTTCACGGCCGCAGTCATTTTAGTAGCAAATTGCCACCACTGACGTGAGTTCCCTTTTCGCCACAGCCGTCATTTTAGTAGCATATAACAGCCGACGTGAGTTCCCCGGCTTTTCACGGCCGCAGTCATTTTAGTAGCAAATTGCCACCACTGACGTGAGTTCCCTTTTCGCCACAGCCTTGTGTCATTTTAGTAGCATATAACAGCCGACGTGAGTTCCCCGGCTTTTCACGGCCGCAGTCATTTTAGTAGCAAATTGCCACCACTGACGTGAGTTCCCTTTTCGCCACAGCCGTCATTTTAGTAGCATATAACAGCCGACGTGAGTTCCCCGGCTTTTCGCGACCGCAGTCATTTTAGTAGCATATTGCCAACAGCTGACGTGAGTTCCCCGGCTTTTCACGGCCGCAGTCATTTTAGTAGCATATTGCCAACAGCTGACGTGAGTTCCCCGGCTTTTCACGGCAGCAGTCATTTTAGTAGCATATTGCCACCAGCTGACGTGAGTTCCCTTTTCGCCACAGCCGTCATTTTAGTAGCATATAACAGCCGACGTGAGTTCCCCGGCTTTTCACGGCCGCAGTCATTTTAGTAGCAAATTGCCACCACTGACGTGAGTTCCCTTTTCGCCACAGCCGTCATTTTAGTAGCATATAACAGCCGACGTGAGTTCCCCGGCTTTTCACGGCCGCAGTCATTTTAGTAGCAAATTGCCACCACTGACGTGAGTTCCCTTTTCGCCACAGCCGTCATTTTAGTAGCATATAACAGCCGACGTGAGTTCCCCTTTTCGCCACGGCCGCAGTCATTTTAGTAGCATATTACCGCCACTGACGTGAGTTCCCTTTTCGCCACAGCCGTCATTTTAGTAGCATATAACAGCCGACGTGAGTTCCCCGGCTTTTCACGGCCGCAGTCATTTTAGTAGCAAATTGCCACCACTGACGTGAGTTCCCTTTTCGCCACAGCCGTCATTTTAGTAGCATATAACAGCCGACGTGAGTTCCCCGGCTTTTCACGGCCGCAGTCATTTTAGTAGCAAATTGCCACCACTGACGTGAGTTCCCTTTTCGCCACAGCCGTCATTTTAGTAGCATATAACAGCCGACGTGAGTTCCCCGGCTTTTCACGGCCGCAGTCATTTTAGTAGCAAATTGCCACCACTGACGTGAGTTCCCTTTTCGCCACAGCCGTCATTTTAGTAGCATATAACAGCCGACGTGAGTTCCCTTTTCGCCACAGCCGTCATTTTAGTAGCATATAACAGCCGACGTGAGTTCCCCGGCTTTTCACGGCCGCAGTCATTTTAGTAGCAAATTGCCACCACTGACGTGAGTTCCCTTTTCGCCACAGCCGTCATTTTAGTAGCATATAACAGCCGACGTGAGTTCCCTTTTCGCCACAGCCGTCATTTTAGTAGCATATAACAGCCGACGTGAGTTCCCCGGCTTTTCACGGCCGCAGTCATTTTAGTAGCAAATTGCCACCACTGACGTGAGTTCCCTTTTCGCCACAGCCGTCATTTTAGTAGCATATAACAGCCGACGTGAGTTCCCTTTTCGCCACAGCCGTCATTTTAGTAGCATATAACAGCCGACGTGAGTTCCCCGGCTTTTCACGGCCGCAGTCATTTTAGTAGCAAATTGCCACCACTGACGTGAGTTCCCTTTTCGCCACAGCCGTCATTTTAGTAGCATATAACAGCCGACGTGAGTTCCCTTTTCGCCACAGCCGTCATTTTAGTAGCATATAACAGCCGACGTGAGTTCCCCGGCTTTTCACGGCCGCAGTCATTTTAGTAGCAAATTGCCACCACTGACGTGAGTTCCCTTTTCGCCACAGCCGTCATTTTAGTAGCATATAACAGCCGACGTGAGTTCCCTTTTCGCCACAGCCGTCATTTTAGTAGCATATAACAGCCGACGTGAGTTCCCCGGCTTTTCACGGCCGCAGTCATTTTAGTAGCAAATTGCCACCACTGACGTGAGTTCCCTTTTCGCCACAGCCGTCATTTTAGTAGCATATAACAGCCGACGTGAGTTCCCTTTTCGCCACAGCCGTCATTTTAGTAGCATATAACAGCCGACGTGAGTTCCCCGGCTTTTCACGGCCGCAGTCATTTTAGTAGCAAATTGCCACCACTGACGTGAGTTCCCTTTTCGCCACAGCCGTCATTAGTAGTTAGTTTTCCGAGTCATTTTAGTAGCAAATTGCCACCACTGACGTGAGTTCCCTTTTCGCCACAGCCGTCATTTTAGTAGCATATAACAGCCGACGTGAGTTCCCTTTTCGCCACAGCCGTCATTTTAGTAGCATATAACAGCCGACGTGAGTTCCCCGGCTTTTCACGGCCGCAGTCATTTTAGTAGCAAATTGCCACCACTGACGTGAGTTCCCTTTTCGCCACAGCCGTCATTTTAGTAGCATATAACAGCCGACGTGAGTTCCCTTTTCGCCACAGCCGTCATTTTAGTAGCATATAACAGCCGACGTGAGTTCCCCGGCTTTTCACGGCCGCAGTCATTTTAGTAGCAAATTGCCACCACTGACGTGAGTTCCCTTTTCGCCACAGCCGTCATTTTAGTAGCATATAACAGCCGACGTGAGTTCCCTTTTCGCCACAGCCGTCATTTTAGTAGCATATAACAGCCGACGTGAGTTCCCCGGCTTTTCACGGCCGCAGTCATTTTAGTAGCAAATTGCCACCACTGACGTGAGTTCCCTTTTCGCCACAGCCGTCATTTTAGTAGCATATAACAGCCGACGTGAGTTCCCCTTTTCGCCACCGCCGTCATTTTAGTAGCATATGCCACCAGCCGACGTGAGTTCCCCGGCTTTTCACGCCACAGCAGTCATTTTAGTAGCATATAACAGCCGACGTGAGTTCCCCGGCTTTTCACGGCCGCAGTCATTTTAGTAGCAAATTGCCACCAGCTGACGTGAGTTCCCTTTTCGCCACAGCCGTCATTTTAGTAGCATATAACAGCCGACGTGAGTTCCCCGGCTTTTCACGGCCGCAGTCATTTTAGTAGCAAATTGCCACCACTGACGTGAGTTCCCTTTTCGCCACAGCCGTCATTTTAGTAGCATATAACAGCCGACGTGAGTTCCCCGGCTTTTCACGGCCGCAGTCATTTTAGTAGCAAATTGCCACCACTGACGTGAGTTCCCTTTTCGCCACAGCCGTCATTTTAGTAGCATATAACAGCCGACGTGAGTTCCCCGGCTTTTCACGGCCGCAGTCATTTTAGTAGCAAATTGCCACCACTGGACGTGAGTTCCCTTTTCGCCACAGCCGTCATTTTAGTAGCATATAACAGCCGACGTGAGTTCCCCGGCTTTTCACGGCCGCAGTCATTTTAGTAGCAAATTGCCACCACTGACGTGAGTTCCCTTTTCGCCACAGCCGTCATTTTAGTAGCATATAACAGCCGACGTGAGTTCCCTTTTCGCCACAGCCGTCATTTTAGTAGCATATAACAGCCGACGTGAGTTCCCCGGCTTTTCACGGCCGCAGTCATTTTAGTAGCAAATTGCCACCACTGACGTGAGTTCCCTTTTCGCCACAGCCGTCATTTTAGTAGCATATAACAGCCGACGTGAGTTCCCCGGCTTTTCACGGCCGCAGTCATTTTAGTAGCAAATTGCCACCACTGGGACGTGAGTTCCCTTTTCGCCACAGCCGTCATTTTAGTAGCATATAACAGCCGACGTGAGTTCCCCGGCTTTTCACGGCCGCAGTCATTTTAGTAGCAAATTGCCACCACTCGGGTTCCCCGACGTGAGTTCCCTTTTCGCCACAGCCGTCATTTTAGTAGCATATAACAGCCGACGTGAGTTCCCCGGCTTTTCACGGCCGCAGTCATTTTAGTAGCAAATTGCCACCACTGACGTGAGTTCCCTTTTCGCCACAGCCGTCATTTTAGTAGCATATAACAGCCGACGTGAGTTCCCCGGCTTTTCACGGCCGCAGTCATTTTAGTAGCAAATTGCCACCACTGACGTGAGTTCCCTTTTCGCCACAGCCGTCATTTTAGTAGCATATAACAGCCGACGTGAGTTCCCTTTTCGCCACAGCCGTCATTTTAGTAGCATATAACAGCCGACGTGAGTTCCCCGCTTTTCGCCACAGCCGTCATTTTAGTAGCATATAACAGCCGACGTGAGTTCCCCGGCTTTTCACGGCCGCAGTCATTTTAGTAGCAAATTGCCACCACTGACGTGAGTTCCCTTTTCGCCACAGCCGTCATTTTAGTAGCATATAACAGCCGACGTGAGTTCCCCGGCTTTTCACGGCCGCAGTCATTTTAGTAGCAAATTGCCACCACTGGTGGGACGTGAGTTCCCTTTTCGCCACAGCCGTCATTTTAGTAGCATATAACAGCCGACGTGAGTTCCCCGGCTTTTCACGGCCGCAGTCATTTTAGTAGCAAATTGCCACCACTGACGTGAGTTCCCTTTTCGCCACAGCCGTCATTTTAGTAGCATATAACAGCCGACGTGAGTTCCCCGGCTTTTCACGGCCGCAGTCATTTTAGTAGCAAATTGCCACCACTGACGTGAGTTCCCTTTTCGCCACAGCCGTCATTTTAGTAGCATATAACAGCCGACGTGAGTTCCCCGCTTTTCACGGCCGCAGTCATTTTAGTAGCAAATTGCCACCACTGACGTGAGTTCCCTTTTCGCCACAGCCGTCATTTTAGTAGCATATAACAGCCGACGTGAGTTCCCCGGCTTTTCACGGCCGCAGTCATTTTAGTAGCAAATTGCCACCACTGACGTGAGTTCCCTTTTCGCCACAGCCGTCATTTTAGTAGCATATAACAGCCGACGTGAGTTCCCCCTTTTCCGGCCGCGTTTTTAGTAGCAAATTGCCACCACTGACGTGAGTTCCCTTTTCGCCACAGCCGTCATTTTAGTAGCATATAACAGCCGACGTGAGTTCCCCGGCTTTTCACGGCCGCAGTCATTTTAGTAGCAAATTGCCACCACTGACGTGAGTTCCCTTTTCGCCACAGCCGTCATTTTAGTAGCATATAACAGCCGACGTGAGTTCCCTTTTCGCCACAGCCGTCATTTTAGTAGCATATAACAGCCGACGTGAGTTCCCCGGCTTTTCACGGCCGCAGTCATTTTAGTAGCAAATTGCCACCACTGACGTGAGTTCCCTTTTCGCCACAGCCGTCATTTTAGTAGCATATAACAGCCGACGTGAGTTCCCCGGCTTTTCACGGCCGCAGTCATTTTAGTAGCAAATTCCACCACTGACGTGAGTTCCCTTTTCGCCACAGCCGTCATTTTAGTAGCATATAACAGCCGACGTGAGTTCCCCGGCTTTTCACGGCCGCAGTCATTTTAGTAGCAAATTCCACCACTGACGTGAGTTCCCCTTTTCGCCACCGCAGTCATTTTAGTAGCAAATTGCCACCAGCTGACGTGAGTTCCCTTTTCGCCACAGCCGTCATTTTAGTAGCATATAACAGCCGACGTGAGTTCCCCGGCTTTTCACGGCCGCAGTCATTTTAGTAGCAAATTGCCACCACTCGTGTTCCCTTGACGTGAGTTCCCTTTTCGCCACAGCCGTCATTTTAGTAGCATATAACAGCCGACGTGAGTTCCCCGGCTTTTCACGGCCGCAGTCATTTTAGTAGCAAATTGCCACCACTGACGTGAGTTCCCTTTTCGCCACAGCCGTCATTTTAGTAGCATATAACAGCCGACGTGAGTTCCCTTTTCGCCACAGCCGTCATTTTAGTAGCATATAACAGCCGACGTGAGTTCCCCGGCTTTTCACGGCCGCAGTCATTTTAGTAGCAAATTGCCACCACTGACGTGAGTTCCCTTTTCGCCACAGCCGTCATTTTAGTAGCATATAACAGCCGACGTGAGTTCCCCGGCTTTTCACGGCCGCAGTCATTTTAGTAGCATATTGCCACCAGCTGACGTGAGTTCCCTTTTCGCCACAGCCGTCATTTTAGTAGCATATAACAGCCGACGTGAGTTCCCCGGCTTTTCACGGCCGCAGTCATTTTAGTAGCAAATTGCCACCACTGACGTGAGTTCCCTTTTCGCCACAGCCGTCATTTTAGTAGCATATAACAGCCGACGTGAGTTCCCCGGCTTTTCACGGCCGCAGTCATTTTAGTAGCAAATTGCCACCACTGACGTGAGTTCCCTTTTCGCCACAGCCGTCATTTTAGTAGCATATAACAGCCGACGTGAGTTCCCCTTTTCCGGCCGCAGTCATTTTAGTAGCAAATTGCCACAGCCGACGTGAGTTCCCTTTTCGCCACAGCCGTCATTTTAGTAGCATATAACAGCCGACGTGAGTTCCCCGGCTTTTCACGGCCGCAGTCATTTTAGTAGCAAATTGCCACCACTGACGTGAGTTCCCTTTTCGCCACAGCCGTCATTTTAGTAGCATATAACAGCCGACGTGAGTTCCCTTTTCGCCACAGCCGTCATTTTAGTAGCATATAACAGCCGACGTGAGTTCCCCGGCTTTTCACGGCCGCAGTCATTTTAGTAGCAAATTGCCACCACTGACGTGAGTTCCCCTTTTCGCCACAGCCGTCATTTTAGTAGCATATAACAGCCGACGTGAGTTCCCTTTTCGCCACAGCCGTCATTTTAGTAGCATATAACAGCCGACGTGAGTTCCCCGGCTTTTCACGGCCGCAGTCATTTTAGTAGCAAATTGCCACCACTGACGTGAGTTCCCTTTTCGCCACAGCCGTCATTTTAGTAGCATATAACAGCCGACGTGAGTTCCCTTTTCGCGCACAGCCGTCATTTTAGTAGCATATCAACAGCCGACGTGAGTTCCCGCTTTTCGCCACAGCCGTCATTTTAGTAGCATATAACAGCCGACGTGAGTTCCCCGGCTTTTCACGGCCGCAGTCATTTTAGTAGCAAATTGCCACCAGCTGACGTGAGTTCCCTTTTCGCCACAGCCGTCATTTTAGTAGCATATAACAGCCGACGTGAGTTCCCCGGCTTTTCACGGCCGCAGTCATTTTAGTAGCAAATTGCCACCACTTTGACGTGAGTTCCCTTTTCGCCACAGCCGTCATTTTAGTAGCATATAACAGCCGACGTGAGTTCCCCGGCTTTTCACGGCCGCAGTCATTTTAGTAGCAAATTGCCACCACTGACGTGAGTTCCCTTTTCGCCACAGCCGTCATTTTAGTAGCATATAACAGCCGACGTGAGTTCCCCGGCTTTTCACGGCCGCAGTCATTTTAGTAGCAAATTGCCACCACTGACGTGAGTTCCCTTTTCGCCACAGCCGTCATTTTAGTAGCATATAACAGCCGACGTGAGTTCCCCCTTTTCGCCACAGCCGTCATTTTAGTAGCATATAACAGCCGACGTGAGTTCCCCGGCTTTTCACGGCCGCAGTCATTTTAGTAGCAAATTGCCACCACTGACGTGAGTTCCCTTTTCGCCACAGCCGTCATTTTAGTAGCATATAACAGCCGACGTGAGTTCCCTTTTCGCCACAGCCGTCATTTTAGTAGCATATAACAGCCGACGTGAGTTCCCCGGCTTTTCACGGCCGCAGTCATTTTAGTAGCAAATTGCCACCACTGACGTGAGTTCCCTTTTCGCCACAGCCGTCATTTTAGTAGCATATAACAGCCGACGTGAGTTCCCTTTTCGCCACAGCCGTCATTTTAGTAGCATATAACAGCCGACGTGAGTTCCCCGGCTTTTCACGGCCGCAGTCATTTTAGTAGCAAATTGCCACCACTGACGTGAGTTCCCTTTTCGCCACAGCCGTCATTTTAGTAGCATATAACAGCCGACGTGAGTTCCCTTTTCGCCACAGCCGTCATTTTAGTAGCATATAACAGCCGACGTGAGTTCCCCGGCTTTTCACGGCCGCAGTCATTTTAGTAGCAAATTGCCACCACTGACGTGAGTTCCCTTTTCGCCACAGCCGTCATTTTAGTAGCATATAACAGCCGACGTGAGTTCCCTTTTCGCCACAGCCGTCATTTTAGTAGCATATAACAGCCGACGTGAGTTCCCCGGCTTTTCACGGCCGCAGTCATTTTAGTAGCAAATTGCCACCACTGACGTGAGTTCCCTTTTCGCCACAGCCGTCATTTTAGTAGCATATAACAGCCGACGTGAGTTCCCTTTTCGCCACAGCCGTCATTTTAGTAGCATATAACAGCCGACGTGAGTTCCCCGGCTTTTCACGGCCGCAGTCATTTTAGTAGCAAATTGCCACCACTGACGTGAGTTCCCTTTTCGCCACAGCCGTCATTTTAGTAGCATATAACAGCCGACGTGAGTTCCCTTTTCGCCACAGCCGTCATTTTAGTAGCATATAACAGCCGACGTGAGTTCCCCGGCTTTTCACGGCCGCAGTCATTTTAGTAGCAAATTGCCACCACTGACGTGAGTTCCCTTTTCGCCACAGCCGTCATTTTAGTAGCATATAACAGCCGACGTGAGTTCCCTTTTCGCCACAGCCGTATTTTAGTAGCTTACCGACGTGAGTTCCCTTTTCGCCACAGCCGTCATTTTAGTAGCATATAACAGCCGACGTGAGTTCCCCGGCTTTTCACGGCCGCAGTCATTTTAGTAGCAAATTGCCACCACTGACGTGAGTTCCCTTTTCGCCACAGCCGTCATTTTAGTAGCATATAACAGCCGACGTGAGTTCCCCGGCTTTTCGCGGCCGCAGTCATTGAGATTGCCACCACTGACGTGAGTTCCCTTTTCGCCACAGCCGTCATTTTAGTAGCATATAACAGCCGACGTGAGTTCCCCGGCTTTTCACGGCCGCAGTCATTTTAGTAGCAAATTGCCACCACTGACGTGAGTTCCCTTTTCGCCACAGCCGTCATTTTAGTAGCATATAACAGCCGACGTGAGTTCCCTTTTCGCCACAGCCGTCATTTTAGTAGCATATAACAGCCGACGTGAGTTCCCCGGCTTTTCACGGCCGCAGTCATTTTAGTAGCAAATTGCCACCACTGACGTGAGTTCCCTTTTCGCCACAGCCGTCATTTTAGTAGCATATAACAGCCGACGTGAGTTTCCGCAGCCGACGTGAGTTCCCTTTTCGCCACAGCCGTCATTTTAGTAGCATATAACAGCCGACGTGAGTTCCCCGGCTTTTCACGGCCGCAGTCATTTTAGTAGCAAATTGCCACCACTGACGTGAGTTCCCTTTTCGCCACAGCCGTCATTTTAGTAGCATATAACAGCCGACGTGAGTTCCCTTTTCGCCACAGCCGTCATTTTAGTAGCATATAACAGCCGACGTGAGTTCCCCGGCTTTTCACGGCCGCAGTCATTTTAGTAGCAAATTGCCACCACTGACGTGAGTTCCCTTTTCGCCACAGCCGTCATTTTAGTAGCATATAACAGCCGACGTGAGTTCCCTTTTCGCCACAGCCGTCATTTTAGTAGCATATAACAGCCGACGTGAGTTCCCCGGCTTTTCACGGCCGCAGTCATTTTAGTAGCAAATTGCCACCACTGACGTGAGTTCCCTTTTCGCCACAGCCGTCATTTTAGTAGCATATAACAGCCGACGTGAGTTCCCTTTTCGCCACAGCCGTCATTTTAGTAGCATATAACAGCCGACGTGAGTTCCCCGGCTTTTCACGGCCGCAGTCATTTTAGTAGCAAATTGCCACCACTGACGTGAGTTCCCTTTTCGCCACAGCCGTCATTTTAGTAGCATATAACAGCCGACGTGAGTTCCCTTTTCGCCACAGCCGTCATTTTAGTAGCATATAACAGCCGACGTGAGTTCCCCGGCTTTTCACGGCCGCAGTCATTTTAGTAGCAAATTGCCACCACTGACGTGAGTTCCCCTTTTCGCCACAGCCGTCATTTTAGTAGCATATAACAGCCGACGTGAGTTCCCTTTTCGCCACAGCCGTCATTTTAGTAGCATATAACAGCCGACGTGAGTTCCCCGGCTTTTCACGGCCGCAGTCATTTTAGTAGCAAATTGCCACCACTGACGTGAGTTCCCTTTTCGCCACAGCCGTCATTTTAGTAGCATATAACAGCCGACGTGAGTTCCCCGGCTTTTCACGGCCGCAGTCATTTTAGTAGCAAATTGCCACCACTGACGTGAGTTCCCTTTTCGCCACAGCCGTCATTTTAGTAGCATATAACAGCCGACGTGAGTTCCCCGGCTTTTCACGGCCGCAGTCATTTTAGTAGCAAATTGCCACCACTGACGTGAGTTCCCTTTTCGCCACAGCCGTCATTTTAGTAGCATATAACAGCCGACGTGAGTTCCCCGGCTTTTCACGGCCGCAGTCATTTTAGTAGCAAATTGCCACCACTGACGTGAGTTCCCTTTTCGCCACAGCCGTCATTTTAGTAGCATATAACAGCCGACGTGAGTTCCCTTTTCACGCCGTATTTTAGTAGAAATGCCACCAGCTGACGTGAGTTCCCTTTTCGCCACAGCCGTCATTTTAGTAGCATATAACAGCCGACGTGAGTTCCCCGGCTTTTCACGGCCGCAGTCATTTTAGTAGCAAATTGCCACCACTGACGTGAGTTCCCTTTTCGCCACAGCCGTCATTTTAGTAGCATATAACAGCCGACGTGAGTTCCCTTTTCGCCACAGCCGTCATTTTAGTAGCATATAACAGCCGACGTGAGTTCCCCGGCTTTTCACGGCCGCAGTCATTTTAGTAGCAAATTGCCACCACTGACGTGAGTTCCCTTTTCGCCACAGCCGTCATTTTAGTAGCATATAACAGCCGACGTGAGTTCCTCCGCGAGTGCGACGTGAGTTCCCTTTTCGCCACAGCCGTCATTTTAGTAGCATATAACAGCCGACGTGAGTTCCCCGGCTTTTCACGGCCGCAGTCATTTTAGTAGCAAATTGCCACCACTGACGTGAGTTCCCTTTTCGCCACAGCCGTCATTTTAGTAGCATATAACAGCCGACGTGAGTTCCCCTTTTCACGGCCGCAGTATTTTAGTAGAAATACATGACGTGAGTTCCCTTTTCGCCACAGCCGTCATTTTAGTAGCATATAACAGCCGACGTGAGTTCCCCGGCTTTTCACGGCCGCAGTCATTTTAGTAGCAAATTGCCACCACTGACGTGAGTTCCCTTTTCGCCACAGCCGTCATTTTAGTAGCATATAACAGCCGACGTGAGTTCCCCGCTTTTCACGGCCGCAGTCATTTTAGTAGCAAATGCCACCACCGACGTGAGTTCCCTTTTCGCCACAGCCGTCATTTTAGTAGCATATAACAGCCGACGTGAGTTCCCCGCTTTTCACGGCCGCAGTCATTTTAGTAGCAAATTGCCACCACTGACGTGAGTTCCCTTTTCGCCACAGCCGTCATTTTAGTAGCATATAACAGCCGACGTGAGTTCCCCGCTTTTCACGGCCGCAGTCATTTTAGTAGCAAATGCCACCACTGACGTGAGTTCCCTTTTCGCCACAGCCGTCATTTTAGTAGCATATAACAGCCGACGTGAGTTCCCCGCTTTTCACGGCCGCAGTATTTTAGTAGCAAATTCCACCACTGACGTGAGTTCCCTTTTCGCCACAGCCGTCATTTTAGTAGCATATAACAGCCGACGTGAGTTCCCCGGCTTTTCACGGCCGCAGTCATTTTAGTAGCAAATTGCCACCACTGACGTGAGTTCCCTTTTCGCCACAGCCGTCATTTTAGTAGCATATAACAGCCGACGTGAGTTCCCCGGCTTTTCACGGCCGCAGTCATTTTAGTAGCAAATTGCCACCAGCTGACGTGAGTTCCCCGGCTTTTCGCGGCCGCCGTCATTTTAGTAGCAAATTGCCACCACTGACGTGAGTTCCCTTTTCGCCACAGCCGTCATTTTAGTAGCATATAACAGCCGACGTGAGTTCCCTTTTCGCCACAGCCGTCATTTTAGTAGCATATAACAGCCGACGTGAGTTCCCCGGCTTTTCACGGCCGCAGTCATTTTAGTAGCAAATTGCCACCACTGACGTGAGTTCCCTTTTCGCCACAGCCGTCATTTTAGTAGCATATAACAGCCGACGTGAGTTCCCTTTTCGCCACAGCCGTCATTTTAGTAGCATATAACAGCCGACGTGAGTTCCCCGGCTTTTCACGGCCGCAGTCATTTTAGTAGCAAATTGCCACCACTGTGAGTTCCTTTTGCCACAGCCTTTTTTTTTTTGACGTGAGTTCCCTTTTCGCCACAGCCGTCATTTTAGTAGCATATAACAGCCGACGTGAGTTCCCCGGCTTTTCACGGCCGCAGTCATTTTAGTAGCAAATTGCCACCACTGACGTGAGTTCCCTTTTCGCCACAGCCGTCATTTTAGTAGCATATAACAGCCGACGTGAGTTCCCCGGCTTTTCGCGGCCGCAGTCATTTTAGTAGCATATTGCCACCAGCTGACGTGAGTTCCCCGGCTTTTCGCCGCAGCAGTCATTTTAGTAGCATATTGCCACCACTGACGTGAGTTCCCTTTTCGCCACAGCCGTCATTTTAGTAGCATATAACAGCCGACGTGAGTTCCCTTTTCGCCACAGCCGTCATTTTAGTAGCATATAACAGCCGACGTGAGTTCCCCGGCTTTTCACGGCCGCAGTCATTTTAGTAGCAAATTGCCACCACTGACGTGAGTTCCCTTTTCGCCACAGCCGTCATTTTAGTAGCATATAACAGCCGACGTGAGTTCCCCTTTTCGCCACAGCCGTCATTTTAGTAGCATATAACAGCCGACGTGAGTTCCCCGGCTTTTCACGGCCGCAGTCATTTTAGTAGCAAATTGCCACCACTGACGTGAGTTCCCTTTTCGCCACAGCCGTCATTTTAGTAGCATATAACAGCCGACGTGAGTTCCCTTTTCGCCACAGCCGTCATTTTAGTAGCATATAACAGCCGACGTGAGTTCCCCGGCTTTTCACGGCCGCAGTCATTTTAGTAGCAAATTGCCACCACTGACGTGAGTTCCCTTTTCGCCACAGCCGTCATTTTAGTAGCATATAACAGCCGACGTGAGTTCCCTTTTCGCGGCCGCCGTCATTTTAGTAGCAAATTGCCACCAGCTGACGTGAGTTCCCCCTTTTCGCCACAGCCGTCATTTTAGTAGCATATAAAGCCGCGTGTTTTTTTTTTTTGCATATAACAGCCGACGTGAGTTCCCCGGCTTTTCACGGCCGCAGTCATTTTAGTAGCAAATTGCCACCACTGACGTGAGTTCCCTTTTCGCCACAGCCGTCATTTTAGTAGCATATAACAGCCGACGTGAGTTCCCCGGCTTTTCACGGCCGCAGTCATTTTAGTAGCAAATTGCCACCACTGACGTGAGTTCCCCTTTTCGCCACAGCCGTCATTTTAGTAGCATATAACAGCCGACGTGAGTTCCCCGGCTTTTCACGGCCGCAGTCATTTTAGTAGCAAATTGCCACCACTGACGTGAGTTCCCTTTTCGCCACAGCCGTCATTTTAGTAGCATATAACAGCCGACGTGAGTTCCCCGGCTTTTCACGGCCGCAGTCATTTTAGTAGCAAATTGCCACCACTGACGTGAGTTCCCTTTTCGCCACAGCCGTCATTTTAGTAGCATATAACAGCCGACGTGAGTTCCCCGGCTTTTCACGGCCGCAGTCATTTTAGTAGCAAATTGCCACCACTGACGTGAGTTCCCTTTTCGCCACAGCCGTCATTTTAGTAGCATATAACAGCCGACGTGAGTTCCCCTTTTCACGGCCGCAGTATTTTGTAGCAAATGCCACACTTGCGTGAGTTCCCTTTTCGCCACAGCCGTCATTTTAGTAGCATATAACAGCCGACGTGAGTTCCCCGGCTTTTCACGGCCGCAGTCATTTTAGTAGCAAATTGCCACCACTGACGTGAGTTCCCTTTTCGCCACAGCCGTCATTTTAGTAGCATATAACAGCCGACGTGAGTTCCCTTTTCGCCACAGCCGTCATTTTAGTAGCATATAACAGCCGACGTGAGTTCCCCGGCTTTTCACGGCCGCAGTCATTTTAGTAGCAAATTGCCACCACTGACGTGAGTTCCCTTTTCGCCACAGCCGTCATTTTAGTAGCATATAACAGCCGACGTGAGTTCCCTTTTCGCCACAGCCGTCATTTTAGTAGCATATAACAGCCGACGTGAGTTCCCCGGCTTTTCACGGCCGCAGTCATTTTAGTAGCAAATTGCCACCACTGACGTGAGTTCCCTTTTCGCCACAGCCGTCATTTTAGTAGCATATAACAGCCGACGTGAGTTCCCTTTTCGCCACAGCCGTCATTTTAGTAGCATATAACAGCCGACGTGAGTTCCCCGGCTTTTCACGGCCGCAGTCATTTTAGTAGCAAATTGCCACCACTGACGTGAGTTCCCCCTTTTCGCCACAGCCGTCATTTTAGTAGCATATAACAGCCGACGTGAGTTCCCTTTTCGCCACAGCCGTCATTTTAGTAGCATATAACAGCCGACGTGAGTTCCCCGGCTTTTCACGGCCGCAGTCATTTTAGTAGCAAATTGCCACCACTGACGTGAGTTCCCTTTTCGCCACAGCCGTCATTTTAGTAGCATATAACAGCCGACGTGAGTTCCCTTTTCGCCACAGCCGTCATTTTAGTAGCATATAACAGCCGACGTGAGTTCCCCGGCTTTTCACGGCCGCAGTCATTTTAGTAGCAAATTGCCACCACTGACGTGAGTTCCCTTTTCGCCACAGCCGTCATTTTAGTAGCATATAACAGCCGACGTGAGTTCCCTTTTCGCCACAGCCGTCATTTTAGTAGCATATAACAGCCGACGTGAGTTCCCCGGCTTTTCACGGCCGCAGTCATTTTAGTAGCAAATTGCCACCACTGACGTGAGTTCCCTTTTCGCCACAGCCGTCATTTTAGTAGCATATAACAGCCGACGTGAGTTCCCTTTTCGCCACAGCCGTCATTTTAGTAGCATATAACAGCCGACGTGAGTTCCCCGGCTTTTCACGGCCGCAGTCATTTTAGTAGCAAATTGCCACCACTGACGTGAGTTCCCTTTTCGCCACAGCCGTCATTTTAGTAGCATATAACAGCCGACGTGAGTTCCCTTTTCGCCACAGCCGTCATTTTAGTAGCATATAACAGCCGACGTGAGTTCCCCGGCTTTTCACGGCCGCAGTCATTTTAGTAGCAAATTGCCACCACTGACGTGAGTTCCCTTTTCGCCACAGCCGTCATTTTAGTAGCATATAACAGCCGACGTGAGTTCCCTTTTCGCCACAGCCGTCATTTTAGTAGCATATAACAGCCGACGTGAGTTCCCCGGCTTTTCACGGCCGCAGTCATTTTAGTAGCAAATTGCCACCACTGACGTGAGTTCCCTTTTCGCCACAGCCGTCATTTTAGTAGCATATAACAGCCGACGTGAGTTCGACGTGAGTTCCCTTTTCGCCACAGCCGTCATTTTAGTAGCATATAACAGCCGACGTGAGTTCCCCGGCTTTTCACGGCCGCAGTCATTTTAGTAGCAAATTGCCACCACTGACGTGAGTTCCCTTTTCGCCACAGCCGTCATTTTAGTAGCATATAACAGCCGACGTGAGTTCCCTTTTCGCCACAGCCGTCATTTTAGTAGCATATAACAGCCGACGTGAGTTCCCCGGCTTTTCACGGCCGCAGTCATTTTAGTAGCAAATTGCCACCACTGACGTGAGTTCCCTTTTCGCCACAGCCGTCATTTTAGTAGCATATAACAGCCGACGTGAGTTCCCTTTTCGCCACAGCCGTCATTTTAGTAGCATATAACAGCCGACGTGAGTTCCCCGGCTTTTCACGGCCGCAGTCATTTTAGTAGCAAATTGCCACCACTGACGTGAGTTCCCTTTTCGCCACAGCCGTCATTTTAGTAGCATATAACAGCCGACGTGAGTTCCCTTTTCGCCACAGCCGTCATTTTAGTAGCATATAACAGCCGACGTGAGTTCCCCGGCTTTTCACGGCCGCAGTCATTTTAGTAGCAAATTGCCACCACTGACGTGAGTTCCCTTTTCGCCACAGCCGTCATTTTAGTAGCATATAACAGCCGACGTGAGTTCCCTTTTCGCCACAGCCGTCATTTTAGTAGCATATAACAGCCGACGTGAGTTCCCCGGCTTTTCACGGCCGCAGTCATTTTAGTAGCAAATTGCCACCACTGACGTGAGTTCCCTTTTCGCCACAGCCGTCATTTTAGTAGCATATAACAGCCGACGTGAGTTCCCTTTTCGCCACAGCCGTCATTTTAGTAGCATATAACAGCCGACGTGAGTTCCCCGGCTTTTCACGGCCGCAGTCATTTTAGTAGCAAATTGCCACCACTGACGTGAGTTCCCTTTTCGCCACAGCCGTCATTTTAGTAGCATATAACAGCCGACGTGAGTTCCCTTTTCGCCACAGCCGTCATTTTAGTAGCATATAACAGCCGACGTGAGTTCCCCGGCTTTTCACGGCCGCAGTCATTTTAGTAGCAAATTGCCACCACTGACGTGAGTTCCCTTTTCGCCACAGCCGTCATTTTAGTAGCATATAACAGCCGACGTGAGTTCCCTTTTCGCGGCCGCCGTCATTTTAGTAGCATATTGCACCAGCCGACGTGAGTTCCCCGGCTTTTCGCCACAGCCGTCATTTTAGTAGCATATGCCAACAGCTGACGTGAGTTCCCTTTTCGCCACAGCCGTCATTTTAGTAGCATATAACAGCCGACGTGAGTTCCCTTTTCGCCACAGCCGTCATTTTAGTAGCATATAACAGCCGACGTGAGTTCCCCGGCTTTTCACGGCCGCAGTCATTTTAGTAGCAAATTGCCACCACTGACGTGAGTTCCCTTTTCGCCACAGCCGTCATTTTAGTAGCATATAACAGCCGACGTGAGTTCCCCGGCTTTTCACGGCCGCAGTCATTTTAGTAGCAAATTGCCACCACTGTTTTTTTTGACGTGAGTTCCCTTTTCGCCACAGCCGTCATTTTAGTAGCATATAACAGCCGACGTGAGTTCCCCGGCTTTTCACGGCCGCAGTCATTTTAGTAGCAAATTGCCACCACTGACGTGAGTTCCCTTTTCGCCACAGCCGTCATTTTAGTAGCATATAACAGCCGACGTGAGTTCCCCGGCTTTTCACGGCCGCAGTCATTTTAGTAGCAAATTGCCACCACTGACGTGAGTTCCCTTTTCGCCACAGCCGTCATTTTAGTAGCATATAACAGCCGACGTGAGTTCCCTTTTCGCCACAGCCGTCATTTTAGTAGCATATAACAGCCGACGTGAGTTCCCCGGCTTTTCACGGCCGCAGTCATTTTAGTAGCAAATTGCCACCACTGACGTGAGTTCCCTTTTCGCCACAGCCGTCATTTTAGTAGCATATAACAGCCGACGTGAGTTCCCTTTTCGCCACAGCCGTCATTTTAGTAGCATATAACAGCCGACGTGAGTTCCCCGGCTTTTCACGGCCGCAGTCATTTTAGTAGCAAATTGCCACCACTGACGTGAGTTCCCTTTTCGCCACAGCCGTCATTTTAGTAGCATATAACAGCCGACGTGAGTTCCCTTTTCGCCACAGCCGTCATTTTAGTAGCATATAACAGCCGACGTGAGTTCCCCGGCTTTTCACGGCCGCAGTCATTTTAGTAGCAAATTGCCACCACTGACGTGAGTTCCCTTTTCGCCACAGCCGTCATTTTAGTAGCATATAACAGCCGACGTGAGTTCCCTTTTCGCCACAGCCGTCATTTTAGTAGCATATAACAGCCGACGTGAGTTCCCCGGCTTTTCACGGCCGCAGTCATTTTAGTAGCAAATTGCCACCACTGACGTGAGTTCCCTTTTCGCCACAGCCGTCATTTTAGTAGCATATAACAGCCGACGTGAGTTCCCTTTTCGCCACAGCCGTCATTTTAGTAGCATATAACAGCCGACGTGAGTTCCCCGGCTTTTCACGGCCGCAGTCATTTTAGTAGCAAATTGCCACCACTGACGTGAGTTCCCTTTTCGCCACAGCCGTCATTTTAGTAGCATATAACAGCCGACGTGAGTTCCCTTTTCGCCACAGCCGTCATTTTAGTAGCATATAACAGCCGACGTGAGTTCCCCGGCTTTTCACGGCCGCAGTCATTTTAGTAGCAAATTGCCACCACTGACGTGAGTTCCCTTTTCGCCACAGCCGTCATTTTAGTAGCATATAACAGCCGACGTGAGTTCCCTTTTCGCCACAGCCGTCATTTTAGTAGCATATAACAGCCGACGTGAGTTCCCCGGCTTTTCACGGCCGCAGTCATTTTAGTAGCAAATTGCCACCACTGTGAGTTTTTTTTTTTTTTTTGACGTGAGTTCCCTTTTCGCCACAGCCGTCATTTTAGTAGCATATAACAGCCGACGTGAGTTCCCCGGCTTTTCACGGCCGCAGTCATTTTAGTAGCAAATTGCCACCACTGACGTGAGTTCCCTTTTCGCCACAGCCGTCATTTTAGTAGCATATAACAGCCGACGTGAGTTCCCTTTTCGCCACAGCCGTCATTTTAGTAGCATATAACAGCCGACGTGAGTTCCCCGGCTTTTCACGGCCGCAGTCATTTTAGTAGCAAATTGCCACCACTGACGTGAGTTCCCTTTTCGCCACAGCCGTCATTTTAGTAGCATATAACAGCCGACGTGAGTTCCCTTTTCGCCACAGCCGTCATTTTAGTAGCATATAACAGCCGACGTGAGTTCCCCGGCTTTTCACGGCCGCAGTCATTTTAGTAGCAAATTGCCACCACTGACGTGAGTTCCCTTTTCGCCACAGCCGTCATTTTAGTAGCATATAACAGCCGACGTGAGTTCCCTTTTCGCCACAGCCGTCATTTTAGTAGCATATAACAGCCGACGTGAGTTCCCCGGCTTTTCACGGCCGCAGTCATTTTAGTAGCAAATTGCCACCACTGACGTGAGTTCCCTTTTCGCCACAGCCGTCATTTTAGTAGCATATAACAGCCGACGTGAGTTCCCTTTTCGCCACAGCCGTCATTTTAGTAGCATATAACAGCCGACGTGAGTTCCCCGGCTTTTCACGGCCGCAGTCATTTTAGTAGCAAATTGCCACCACTGACGTGAGTTCCCTTTTCGCCACAGCCGTCATTTTAGTAGCATATAACAGCCGACGTGAGTTCCCGCTTTTCACGGCCGCCGTCATTTTAGTAGCAAATTGCCACCAGCTGACGTGAGTTCCCTTTTCGCCACAGCCGTCATTTTAGTAGCATATAACAGCCGACGTGAGTTCCGCTTTTCACGGCCGCCGTCATTTTAGTAGCAAATTGCACCAGCTGACGTGAGTTCCCTTTTCGCCACAGCCGTCATTTTAGTAGCATATAACAGCCGACGTGAGTTCCCCGGCTTTTCACGGCCGCAGTCATTTTAGTAGCAAATTGCCACCACTGACGTGAGTTCCCTTTTCGCCACAGCCGTCATTTTAGTAGCATATAACAGCCGACGTGAGTTCCCTTTTCGCCACAGCCGTCATTTTAGTAGCATATAACAGCCGACGTGAGTTCCCCGGCTTTTCACGGCCGCAGTCATTTTAGTAGCAAATTGCCACCACTGACGTGAGTTCCCTTTTCGCCACAGCCGTCATTTTAGTAGCATATAACAGCCGACGTGAGTTCCCTTTTCGCCACAGCCGTCATTTTAGTAGCATATAACAGCCGACGTGAGTTCCCCGGCTTTTCACGGCCGCAGTCATTTTAGTAGCAAATTGCCACCACTGACGTGAGTTCCCTTTTCGCCACAGCCGTCATTTTAGTAGCATATAACAGCCGACGTGAGTTCCCTTTTCGCCACAGCCGTCATTTTAGTAGCATATAACAGCCGACGTGAGTTCCCCGGCTTTTCACGGCCGCAGTCATTTTAGTAGCAAATTGCCACCACTGACGTGAGTTCCCTTTTCGCCACAGCCGTCATTTTAGTAGCATATAACAGCCGACGTGAGTTCCCTTTTCGCCACAGCCGTCATTTTAGTAGCATATAACAGCCGACGTGAGTTCCCCGGCTTTTCACGGCCGCAGTCATTTTAGTAGCAAATTGCCACCACTGACGTGAGTTCCCTTTTCGCCACAGCCGTCATTTTAGTAGCATATAACAGCCGACGTGAGTTCCCTTTTCGCCACAGCCGTCATTTTAGTAGCATATAACAGCCGACGTGAGTTCCCCGGCTTTTCACGGCCGCAGTCATTTTAGTAGCAAATTGCCACCACTGACGTGAGTTCCCTTTTCGCCACAGCCGTCATTTTAGTAGCATATAACAGCCGACGTGAGTTCCCTTTTCGCCACAGCCGTCATTTTAGTAGCATATAACAGCCGACGTGAGTTCCCCGGCTTTTCACGGCCGCAGTCATTTTAGTAGCAAATTGCCACCACTGACGTGAGTTCCCTTTTCGCCACAGCCGTCATTTTAGTAGCATATAACAGCCGACGTGAGTTCCCTTTTCGCCACAGCCGTCATTTTAGTAGCATATAACAGCCGACGTGAGTTCCCCGGCTTTTCACGGCCGCAGTCATTTTAGTAGCAAATTGCCACCACTGACGTGAGTTCCCTTTTCGCCACAGCCGTCATTTTAGTAGCATATAACAGCCGACGTGAGTTCCCTTTTCGCCACAGCCGTCATTTTAGTAGCATATAACAGCCGACGTGAGTTCCCCGGCTTTTCACGGCCGCAGTCATTTTAGTAGCAAATTGCCACCACTGACGTGAGTTCCCTTTTCGCCACAGCCGTCATTTTAGTAGCATATAACAGCCGACGTGAGTTCCCTTTTCGCCACAGCCGTCATTTTAGTAGCATATAACAGCCGACGTGAGTTCCCCGGCTTTTCACGGCCGCAGTCATTTTAGTAGCAAATTGCCACCACTGACGTGAGTTCCCTTTTCGCCACAGCCGTCATTTTAGTAGCATATAACAGCCGACGTGAGTTCCCTTTTCGCCACAGCCGTCATTTTAGTAGCATATAACAGCCGACGTGAGTTCCCCGGCTTTTCACGGCCGCAGTCATTTTAGTAGCAAATTGCCACCACTGACGTGAGTTCCCTTTTCGCCACAGCCGTCATTTTAGTAGCATATAACAGCCGACGTGAGTTGACGTGAGTTCCCTTTTCGCCACAGCCGTCATTTTAGTAGCATATAACAGCCGACGTGAGTTCCCCGGCTTTTCACGGCCGCAGTCATTTTAGTAGCAAATTGCCACCACTGACGTGAGTTCCCTTTTCGCCACAGCCGTCATTTTAGTAGCATATAACAGCCGACGTGAGTTCCCTTTTCGCCACAGCCGTCATTTTAGTAGCATATAACAGCCGACGTGAGTTCCCCGGCTTTTCACGGCCGCAGTCATTTTAGTAGCAAATTGCCACCACTGACGTGAGTTCCCTTTTCGCCACAGCCGTCATTTTAGTAGCATATAACAGCCGACGTGAGTTCCCTTTTCGCCACAGCCGTCATTTTAGTAGCATATAACAGCCGACGTGAGTTCCCCGGCTTTTCACGGCCGCAGTCATTTTAGTAGCAAATTGCCACCACTGACGTGAGTTCCCTTTTCGCCACAGCCGTCATTTTAGTAGCATATAACAGCCGACGTGAGTTCCCTTTTCGCCACAGCCGTCATTTTAGTAGCATATAACAGCCGACGTGAGTTCCCCGGCTTTTCACGGCCGCAGTCATTTTAGTAGCAAATTGCCACCACTGACGTGAGTTCCCTTTTCGCCACAGCCGTCATTTTAGTAGCATATAACAGCCGACGTGAGTTCCCTTTTCGCCACAGCCGTCATTTTAGTAGCATATAACAGCCGACGTGAGTTCCCCGGCTTTTCACGGCCGCAGTCATTTTAGTAGCAAATTGCCACCACTGACGTGAGTTCCCTTTTCGCCACAGCCGTCATTTTAGTAGCATATAACAGCCGACGTGAGTTCCCTTTTCGCCACAGCCGTCATTTTAGTAGCATATAACAGCCGACGTGAGTTCCCCGGCTTTTCACGGCCGCAGTCATTTTAGTAGCAAATTGCCACCACTGACGTGAGTTCCCTTTTCGCCACAGCCGTCATTTTAGTAGCATATAACAGCCGACGTGAGTTCCCTTTTCGCCACAGCCGTCATTTTAGTAGCATATAACAGCCGACGTGAGTTCCCCGGCTTTTCACGGCCGCAGTCATTTTAGTAGCAAATTGCCACCACTGACGTGAGTTCCCTTTTCGCCACAGCCGTCATTTTAGTAGCATATAACAGCCGACGTGAGTTCCCTTTTCGCCACAGCCGTCATTTTAGTAGCATATAACAGCCGACGTGAGTTCCCCGGCTTTTCACGGCCGCAGTCATTTTAGTAGCAAATTGCCACCACTGACGTGAGTTCCCTTTTCGCCACAGCCGTCATTTTAGTAGCATATAACAGCCGACGTGAGTTCCCTTTTCGCCACAGCCGTCATTTTAGTAGCATATAACAGCCGACGTGAGTTCCCCGGCTTTTCACGGCCGCAGTCATTTTAGTAGCAAATTGCCACCACTGACGTGAGTTCCCTTTTCGCCACAGCCGTCATTTTAGTAGCATATAACAGCCGACGTGAGTTCCCTTTTCGCCACAGCCGTCATTTTAGTAGCATATAACAGCCGACGTGAGTTCCCCGGCTTTTCACGGCCGCAGTCATTTTAGTAGCAAATTGCCACCACTGACGTGAGTTCCCTTTTCGCCACAGCCGTCATTTTAGTAGCATATAACAGCCGACGTGAGTTCCCTTTTCGCCACAGCCGTCATTTTAGTAGCATATAACAGCCGACGTGAGTTCCCCGGCTTTTCACGGCCGCAGTCATTTTAGTAGCAAATTGCCACCACTGACGTGAGTTCCCTTTTCGCCACAGCCGTCATTTTAGTAGCATATAACAGCCGACGTGAGTTCCCTTTTCGCCACAGCCGTCATTTTAGTAGCATATAACAGCCGACGTGAGTTCCCCGGCTTTTCACGGCCGCAGTCATTTTAGTAGCAAATTGCCACCACTGACGTGAGTTCCCTTTTCGCCACAGCCGTCATTTTAGTAGCATATAACAGCCGACGTGAGTTCCCTTTTCGCCACAGCCGTCATTTTAGTAGCATATAACAGCCGACGTGAGTTCCCCGGCTTTTCACGGCCGCAGTCATTTTAGTAGCAAATTGCCACCACTGACGTGAGTTCCCTTTTCGCCACAGCCGTCATTTTAGTAGCATATAACAGCCGACGTGAGTTCCCTTTTCGCCACAGCCGTCATTTTAGTAGCATATAACAGCCGACGTGAGTTCCCCGGCTTTTCACGGCCGCAGTCATTTTAGTAGCAAATTGCCACCACTGACGTGAGTTCCCTTTTCGCCACAGCCGTCATTTTAGTAGCATATAACAGCCGACGTGAGTTCCCTTTTCGCCACAGCCGTCATTTTAGTAGCATATAACAGCCGACGTGAGTTCCCCGGCTTTTCACGGCCGCAGTCATTTTAGTAGCAAATTGCCACCACTGACGTGAGTTCCCTTTTCGCCACAGCCGTCATTTTAGTAGCATATAACAGCCGACGTGAGTTCCCTTTTCGCCACAGCCGTCATTTTAGTAGCATATAACAGCCGACGTGAGTTCCCCGGCTTTTCACGGCCGCAGTCATTTTAGTAGCAAATTGCCACCACTGACGTGAGTTCCCTTTTCGCCACAGCCGTCATTTTAGTAGCATATAACAGCCGACGTGAGTTCCCTTTTCGCCACAGCCGTCATTTTAGTAGCATATAACAGCCGACGTGAGTTCCCCGGCTTTTCACGGCCGCAGTCATTTTAGTAGCAAATTGCCACCACTGACGTGAGTTCCCTTTTCGCCACAGCCGTCATTTTAGTAGCATATAACAGCCGACGTGAGTTCCCTTTTCGCCACAGCCGTCATTTTAGTAGCATATAACAGCCGACGTGAGTTCCCCGGCTTTTCACGGCCGCAGTCATTTTAGTAGCAAATTGCCACCACTGACGTGAGTTCCCTTTTCGCCACAGCCGTCATTTTAGTAGCATATAACAGCCGACGTGAGTTCCCTTTTCGCCACAGCCGTCATTTTAGTAGCATATAACAGCCGACGTGAGTTCCCCGGCTTTTCACGGCCGCAGTCATTTTAGTAGCAAATTGCCACCACTGACGTGAGTTCCCTTTTCGCCACAGCCGTCATTTTAGTAGCATATAACAGCCGACGTGAGTTCCCTTTTCGCCACAGCCGTCATTTTAGTAGCATATAACAGCCGACGTGAGTTCCCCGGCTTTTCACGGCCGCAGTCATTTTAGTAGCAAATTGCCACCACTGACGTGAGTTCCCTTTTCGCCACAGCCGTCATTTTAGTAGCATATAACAGCCGACGTGAGTTCCCTTTTCGCCACAGCCGTCATTTTAGTAGCATATAACAGCCGACGTGAGTTCCCCGGCTTTTCACGGCCGCAGTCATTTTAGTAGCAAATTGCCACCACTGACGTGAGTTCCCTTTTCGCCACAGCCGTCATTTTAGTAGCATATAACAGCCGACGTGAGTTCCCTTTTCGCCACAGCCGTCATTTTAGTAGCATATAACAGCCGACGTGAGTTCCCCGGCTTTTCACGGCCGCAGTCATTTTAGTAGCAAATTGCCACCACTGACGTGAGTTCCCTTTTCGCCACAGCCGTCATTTTAGTAGCATATAACAGCCGACGTGAGTTCCCTTTTCGCCACAGCCGTCATTTTAGTAGCATATAACAGCCGACGTGAGTTCCCCGGCTTTTCACGGCCGCAGTCATTTTAGTAGCAAATTGCCACCACTGACGTGAGTTCCCTTTTCGCCACAGCCGTCATTTTAGTAGCATATAACAGCCGACGTGAGTTCCCTTTTCGCCACAGCCGTCATTTTAGTAGCATATAACAGCCGACGTGAGTTCCCCGGCTTTTCACGGCCGCAGTCATTTTAGTAGCAAATTGCCACCACTGACGTGAGTTCCCTTTTCGCCACAGCCGTCATTTTAGTAGCATATAACAGCCGACGTGAGTTCCCTTTTCGCCACAGCCGTCATTTTAGTAGCATATAACAGCCGACGTGAGTTCCCCGGCTTTTCACGGCCGCAGTCATTTTAGTAGCAAATTGCCACCACTGACGTGAGTTCCCTTTTCGCCACAGCCGTCATTTTAGTAGCATATAACAGCCGACGTGAGTTCCCTTTTCGCCACAGCCGTCATTTTAGTAGCATATAACAGCCGACGTGAGTTCCCCGGCTTTTCACGGCCGCAGTCATTTTAGTAGCAAATTGCCACCACTGACGTGAGTTCCCTTTTCGCCACAGCCGTCATTTTAGTAGCATATAACAGCCGACGTGAGTTCCCTTTTCGCCACAGCCGTCATTTTAGTAGCATATAACAGCCGACGTGAGTTCCCCGGCTTTTCACGGCCGCAGTCATTTTAGTAGCAAATTGCCACCACTGACGTGAGTTCCCTTTTCGCCACAGCCGTCATTTTAGTAGCATATAACAGCCGACGTGAGTTCCCTTTTCGCCACAGCCGTCATTTTAGTAGCATATAACAGCCGACGTGAGTTCCCCGGCTTTTCACGGCCGCAGTCATTTTAGTAGCAAATTGCCACCACTGACGTGAGTTCCCTTTTCGCCACAGCCGTCATTTTAGTAGCATATAACAGCCGACGTGAGTTCCCTTTTCGCCACAGCCGTCATTTTAGTAGCATATAACAGCCGACGTGAGTTCCCCGGCTTTTCACGGCCGCAGTCATTTTAGTAGCAAATTGCCACCACTGACGTGAGTTCCCTTTTCGCCACAGCCGTCATTTTAGTAGCATATAACAGCCGACGTGAGTTCCCTTTTCGCCACAGCCGTCATTTTAGTAGCATATAACAGCCGACGTGAGTTCCCCGGCTTTTCACGGCCGCAGTCATTTTAGTAGCAAATTGCCACCACTGACGTGAGTTCCCTTTTCGCCACAGCCGTCATTTTAGTAGCATATAACAGCCGACGTGAGTTCCCTTTTCGCCACAGCCGTCATTTTAGTAGCATATAACAGCCGACGTGAGTTCCCCGGCTTTTCACGGCCGCAGTCATTTTAGTAGCAAATTGCCACCACTGACGTGAGTTCCCTTTTCGCCACAGCCGTCATTTTAGTAGCATATAACAGCCGACGTGAGTTCCCTTTTCGCCACAGCCGTCATTTTAGTAGCATATAACAGCCGACGTGAGTTCCCCGGCTTTTCACGGCCGCAGTCATTTTAGTAGCAAATTGCCACCACTGACGTGAGTTCCCTTTTCGCCACAGCCGTCATTTTAGTAGCATATAACAGCCGACGTGAGTTCCCTTTTCGCCACAGCCGTCATTTTAGTAGCATATAACAGCCGACGTGAGTTCCCCGGCTTTTCACGGCCGCAGTCATTTTAGTAGCAAATTGCCACCACTGACGTGAGTTCCCTTTTCGCCACAGCCGTCATTTTAGTAGCATATAACAGCCGACGTGAGTTCCCTTTTCGCCACAGCCGTCATTTTAGTAGCATATAACAGCCGACGTGAGTTCCCCGGCTTTTCACGGCCGCAGTCATTTTAGTAGCAAATTGCCACCACTGACGTGAGTTCCCTTTTCGCCACAGCCGTCATTTTAGTAGCATATAACAGCCGACGTGAGTTCCCTTTTCGCCACAGCCGTCATTTTAGTAGCATATAACAGCCGACGTGAGTTCCCCGGCTTTTCACGGCCGCAGTCATTTTAGTAGCAAATTGCCACCACTGACGTGAGTTCCCTTTTCGCCACAGCCGTCATTTTAGTAGCATATAACAGCCGACGTGAGTTCCCTTTTCGCCACAGCCGTCATTTTAGTAGCATATAACAGCCGACGTGAGTTCCCCGGCTTTTCACGGCCGCAGTCATTTTAGTAGCAAATTGCCACCACTGACGTGAGTTCCCTTTTCGCCACAGCCGTCATTTTAGTAGCATATAACAGCCGACGTGAGTTCCCCGGCTTTTCACGGCCGCAGTCATTTTAGTAGCAAATTGCCACCACTGACGTGAGTTCCCTTTTCGCCACAGCCGTCATTTTAGTAGCATATAACAGCCGACGTGAGTTCCCTTTTCGCCACAGCCGTCATTTTAGTAGCATATAACAGCCGACGTGAGTTCCCCGGCTTTTCACGGCCGCAGTCATTTTAGTAGCAAATTGCCACCACTGACGTGAGTTCCCTTTTCGCCACAGCCGTCATTTTAGTAGCATATAACAGCCGACGTGAGTTCCCTTTTCGCCACAGCCGTCATTTTAGTAGCATATAACAGCCGACGTGAGTTCCCCGGCTTTTCACGGCCGCAGTCATTTTAGTAGCAAATTGCCACCACTGACGTGAGTTCCCTTTTCGCCACAGCCGTCATTTTAGTAGCATATAACAGCCGACGTGAGTTCCCTTTTCGCCACAGCCGTCATTTTAGTAGCATATAACAGCCGACGTGAGTTCCCCGGCTTTTCACGGCCGCAGTCATTTTAGTAGCAAATTGCCACCACTGACGTGAGTTCCCTTTTCGCCACAGCCGTCATTTTAGTAGCATATAACAGCCGACGTGAGTTCCCTTTTCGCCACAGCCGTCATTTTAGTAGCATATAACAGCCGACGTGAGTTCCCCGGCTTTTCACGGCCGCAGTCATTTTAGTAGCAAATTGCCACCACTGACGTGAGTTCCCTTTTCGCCACAGCCGTCATTTTAGTAGCATATAACAGCCGACGTGAGTTCCCTTTTCGCCACAGCCGTCATTTTAGTAGCATATAACAGCCGACGTGAGTTCCCCGGCTTTTCACGGCCGCAGTCATTTTAGTAGCAAATTGCCACCACTGACGTGAGTTCCCTTTTCGCCACAGCCGTCATTTTAGTAGCATATAACAGCCGACGTGAGTTCCCTTTTCGCCACAGCCGTCATTTTAGTAGCATATAACAGCCGACGTGAGTTCCCCGGCTTTTCACGGCCGCAGTCATTTTAGTAGCAAATTGCCACCACTGACGTGAGTTCCCTTTTCGCCACAGCCGTCATTTTAGTAGCATATAACAGCCGACGTGAGTTCCCTTTTCGCCACAGCCGTCATTTTAGTAGCATATAACAGCCGACGTGAGTTCCCCGGCTTTTCACGGCCGCAGTCATTTTAGTAGCAAATTGCCACCACTGACGTGAGTTCCCTTTTCGCCACAGCCGTCATTTTAGTAGCATATAACAGCCGACGTGAGTTCCCTTTTCGCCACAGCCGTCATTTTAGTAGCATATAACAGCCGACGTGAGTTCCCCGGCTTTTCACGGCCGCAGTCATTTTAGTAGCAAATTGCCACCACTGACGTGAGTTCCCTTTTCGCCACAGCCGTCATTTTAGTAGCATATAACAGCCGACGTGAGTTCCCTTTTCGCCACAGCCGTCATTTTAGTAGCATATAACAGCCGACGTGAGTTCCCCGGCTTTTCACGGCCGCAGTCATTTTAGTAGCAAATTGCCACCACTGACGTGAGTTCCCTTTTCGCCACAGCCGTCATTTTAGTAGCATATAACAGCCGACGTGAGTTCCCTTTTCGCCACAGCCGTCATTTTAGTAGCATATAACAGCCGACGTGAGTTCCCCGGCTTTTCACGGCCGCAGTCATTTTAGTAGCAAATTGCCACCACTGACGTGAGTTCCCTTTTCGCCACAGCCGTCATTTTAGTAGCATATAACAGCCGACGTGAGTTCCCTTTTCGCCACAGCCGTCATTTTAGTAGCATATAACAGCCGACGTGAGTTCCCCGGCTTTTCACGGCCGCAGTCATTTTAGTAGCAAATTGCCACCACTGACGTGAGTTCCCTTTTCGCCACAGCCGTCATTTTAGTAGCATATAACAGCCGACGTGAGTTCCCTTTTCGCCACAGCCGTCATTTTAGTAGCATATAACAGCCGACGTGAGTTCCCCGGCTTTTCACGGCCGCAGTCATTTTAGTAGCAAATTGCCACCACTGACGTGAGTTCCCTTTTCGCCACAGCCGTCATTTTAGTAGCATATAACAGCCGACGTGAGTTCCCTTTTCGCCACAGCCGTCATTTTAGTAGCATATAACAGCCGACGTGAGTTCCCCGGCTTTTCACGGCCGCAGTCATTTTAGTAGCAAATTGCCACCACTGACGTGAGTTCCCTTTTCGCCACAGCCGTCATTTTAGTAGCATATAACAGCCGACGTGAGTTCCCTTTTCGCCACAGCCGTCATTTTAGTAGCATATAACAGCCGACGTGAGTTCCCCGGCTTTTCACGGCCGCAGTCATTTTAGTAGCAAATTGCCACCACTGACGTGAGTTCCCTTTTCGCCACAGCCGTCATTTTAGTAGCATATAACAGCCGACGTGAGTTCCCTTTTCGCCACAGCCGTCATTTTAGTAGCATATAACAGCCGACGTGAGTTCCCCGGCTTTTCACGGCCGCAGTCATTTTAGTAGCAAATTGCCACCACTGACGTGAGTTCCCTTTTCGCCACAGCCGTCATTTTAGTAGCATATAACAGCCGACGTGAGTTCCCTTTTCGCCACAGCCGTCATTTTAGTAGCATATAACAGCCGACGTGAGTTCCCCGGCTTTTCACGGCCGCAGTCATTTTAGTAGCAAATTGCCACCACTGACGTGAGTTCCCTTTTCGCCACAGCCGTCATTTTAGTAGCATATAACAGCCGACGTGAGTTCCCTTTTCGCCACAGCCGTCATTTTAGTAGCATATAACAGCCGACGTGAGTTCCCCGGCTTTTCACGGCCGCAGTCATTTTAGTAGCAAATTGCCACCACTGACGTGAGTTCCCTTTTCGCCACAGCCGTCATTTTAGTAGCATATAACAGCCGACGTGAGTTCCCTTTTCGCCACAGCCGTCATTTTAGTAGCATATAACAGCCGACGTGAGTTCCCCGGCTTTTCACGGCCGCAGTCATTTTAGTAGCAAATTGCCACCACTGACGTGAGTTCCCTTTTCGCCACAGCCGTCATTTTAGTAGCATATAACAGCCGACGTGAGTTCCCTTTTCGCCACAGCCGTCATTTTAGTAGCATATAACAGCCGACGTGAGTTCCCCGGCTTTTCACGGCCGCAGTCATTTTAGTAGCAAATTGCCACCACTGACGTGAGTTCCCTTTTCGCCACAGCCGTCATTTTAGTAGCATATAACAGCCGACGTGAGTTCCCTTTTCGCCACAGCCGTCATTTTAGTAGCATATAACAGCCGACGTGAGTTCCCCGGCTTTTCACGGCCGCAGTCATTTTAGTAGCAAATTGCCACCACTGACGTGAGTTCCCTTTTCGCCACAGCCGTCATTTTAGTAGCATATAACAGCCGACGTGAGTTCCCTTTTCGCCACAGCCGTCATTTTAGTAGCATATAACAGCCGACGTGAGTTCCCCGGCTTTTCACGGCCGCAGTCATTTT